>NC_133380.1:14068506-14126693 GCF_049309525.1 Garra rufa
ACACTTAAGACTGGACTAATGGCTGATGAAAATTCAGCTTCGCATCCCAGAAATAAATTATATTAAAATAGAAAGCTTATTTTAAATTGCAATAATATTTCATAATATTTTTTTTCTGTATTTTTGATCAAATAAATGAAACTTTGATGAGCACAGGAAATGTCTTTAAAAAACATTAAAAATCTTACTGATCCTAAACTTTTGAACAGCAGTGTGTATATATATATATATTTTAAGTAAAAACCATACACTCTTAGCATCCTGTTCATTTGATTTCACATATACTGTATAATAAGCATAGGCCCGTAGGTATTAAAATAACCCTTCACTCTGACAGGCTATTATGAGGTTCCACAGGTCACAAAGCACGTCTGAAATTCCATACATAAAATAAAAGAAGCATTCAGGATGGGCCAGATTGAGTCGGTTTTCCGAAGCAGTATATTACCTCTGCGGTTGGACAGAAGTCTTGCGAGGTGCCATTTCGAGAACCCAGAATAAGTGTGTTGCTGGGGAATCATGTAGCATGTGTCTTAAACCCTGAGGGACTGCGGCTGAAGCAGATATTCAGGCAAATGCACTTGCTATTCATCGGAGAATGGACAAAGACAAAGCAATCTCCACCTGTGAAGATTGCCTGTGCTCCTCACTGAGCAACAGTGCTCTCAAGTGACTCAGAAAGCCACAGTCTGTCCCTTCCCTCCACCAGCCGAGCTCAGCTGCCCGCAGGCTGCCATATGTGCTCCTGTCATGACTGGCATTTAATTACAAATTAGACATTTTTGTCACCGCAGATGGACGAATGATTTAAAAATGGGATAAATGCTAGATATGCGAGAGGAGAAAATAAGGGAGTGGTTCTGATTGAATTGAAATTGATTGAAATTGTCATTTCACCAGTATTATTTTGAACCTGTTTGTGTTTGCGCTTAGAAAAAGTGGGGAAATGGGAAATGGCTTCTGAAAATAGTTATGGATTCATGCATAGTTTCCACTGGGGGCAACATGAAAGATATTCAGTCCTCCTAGATACCAAAATGTATCCTCTTTCCCTAATTAAATTAGATGTGCTTTCTGCCATCTCTCCCAGCCTTCATTCTCACATTAAATATAAACAGTCCCAAACAACGGCTGTTTGTGGTCTGTTAATATGGCGTGATATCACGCAACATTATGGTCGCCATAAATATGCCACCCACCACTTGAAGTGAGCCACATTGCTTCATTGTAATCAGAAAATCATTTTCTTAATCAGTATTTTTGTCTAATTTTCCTGTCTGCTAAATATCTGCTTTTAAATGTTATTTTTTTCATTCATCACATCCAAAGTGACTTACACTGCCTTCAAGCTAAACAACATTTCAGTTTATGAATTCCCTAGAAGTTGAAACCTATGACCTTGGCATTAATTGAATCTTGTTTGAGCTATAGCAACACTTAAAAAAGATTAAAAAACTGAATTAAGTTGTTTTAAAAATGCTGACTCTTGTTATTTTCTTTATTATTATAAATTGCATTGAATTAACATGTTTAATTGCATTAAATTAACATATTCTCAGGTCTACTCATTAGGTGAGACTTTAATATTTTTCTTTTATTTTTTCATAGCTGGAGGCTGCTCTTCACAATCGTGTTCAGTGTGCTTTACTTGGTTTCTCAGCGGCGAGTACTTCACTTCCCCAAGGCTATCTCTGGGTAAGTAGAAACAGAAGCACATAAAATATGCATATTATCATATGCACACATTGAAACGGTGACGTCAGAGATTGAATAGACTGTAATTATTATTCCTGACCATTGAATCCCATTTATGCAAAATTCTGAACGTTGTTTAAAACTGACAAGCATTCATTTACCATTATGTTGTGGTGGACGTAATCTGTATTCTGCAAAGAAATTTTCTCTGGAAAATAAAACAGGTTTTCATAACAAGCCCTGTGAAATCACCTTTAAAAGTTTCACACAGTAGTCTGGTTCTCCTCCCTCCTCTGGTGCAGTGGGTAATTTATCACATAATCCCCCAAAGCAGGGGGATAAATCCAATTCGAGCCTTGGTTGGACACAAAAGGACGCCCTTGCCTGTGTCTTTGAGTTAATTGTTTTTGTGGGTATTCTAAAGAGCACTGAGGGTGGACTTGGGTGGATTTAAAAGATACAAGGAGACATTCAGTGGGAAATTATATCTGGCCGGATTAGGACCTTGTTCTGGTGCCAGAAATCCTCAGCGTTGCATATCCAAAATATAATTTCTTTCGACATCTGATCCTAAATCTCACTCTGCAGCTTAAATCGTATGGGTCAATTTTTAAATACATCTCAGTGCACCCTTTTAGTCTCAGTGGGGCTGGCAGTGTTTCTCATTAAATGTGTTAAAATGTGCTATTATGCAGCATTTGTAAACTTATTTTCTGCACTTCGGAGCTGTGTTTTGCCTTTCTGTCTCTTTTTCAGATATATTAATGTGTGTAGGCTTGGTCTGCTACATCCTGTAAGATTAAATGCAGTCAAAAAGGCATGGTAATGGTTTTGGGGAAGGAATAGTAATTTGATTTAACAGAGTTTGCTGGAGATGTCAAATCTCTAAAAAATATACTCAGATGTTTAAGGCATTTATTAGGAAGTAAGCAGAGGCTTGTCCTCCGAAAGAAGCAAGGGAGGCAGAGTCTCCTCAAAATATTGGATGAGAAAAACTATGCCACTATTACAGAATTTAACATTAAAAAGTGTATGAATCACTAATTTTTCTAAAGAAATATTGTCTCCCCGAACCCATTGAGTTTTAACAGACTCCCTAAAACGTGCAGTGAGTTTGGTGAGGGGTAATTGAGAATGAATGAGGGAAAGTCACATGAGAGGAGGCAATGCCTCCATTGCAATATGATTGGATATGACTGGCCTCTTTTGCTTTCGTGATCAGTCTAAATTAACTATATAATGGTGTTAATAGAGAGACACATTTAAGAGTTAACAAATTTTTAGGAGTTTTTAGTGAGTAATTAGTTTGGTGAAAGTCTATTTCTGTGTTCGTGGCCAATATTTACCAAGCTTTGATGACTGATGATCCAAAAAATTAAAAAAATAGTTAAAGAACATAGGTTTACAAATAAAATGCATTGTTTAAATTGTTACTGTCTTGAGTTACTATTTTGAAATAAATGTAAATTGCTTAAAGGATAAATTCACTTCCAGAACAAAATTTTAGAAAATTAGATAAGACCCTTCTTTCTTGGCTGGGATCATTTAGAGCCCTTTGAAGCTGCATTTAAACTGCATTTTGGATGTTCAAACTCAGGGGCAAAATAGAGAAAATTCCTGATTTTTTTTTTCTTAAAAAAAACATAATTTCTTTACGACTAAAGAAAGAAAGACGTGAACGGGGTGAGTACATTCTCTGTAGATTTTTGTTCTAGAAGTGATCTAATCCTTTAAAAACATGATAATCAAAAACTTGATAAGATTCATACTTGGCTTTACTAAATAGAATATTGCTTACATTGTTAATGTACAAAATTTAAAATAGAATTGTTGTTTCTTTTTCTGATAGTGTAAGTAATGTTTATTTAACCAAGAAAATGTGACTGGGACATCAAGTTACATTTGATTTAAAAATCATTTCAGAACCCCACCTTACACCACTTGAAGTAAGCTAGTATTTCTGCTTTGCTTTGTTGAGTTGTGGCTGTGAAATAAAGGACTATGGAAATATGATCACTGATCTAACTCATATTTCCATTTTTTTCTGTACAGTAATTTTTCTCCACACAGGTTTATTATTGTGTTTACAGCTATTTCACATGAACCCAAGTCGAAGACTGTTTAAGTTGACATATTATGAGCTGCAATGTGGACCAGACTTGACTATCTTGCTAGCCAAAAGTCTATCTGTACGAACCTATATAGCAGGGTTAAAGAAACCCCTAAAGCAATCAACACATCTTCCTCTTATAGCGGGTGTCATTTTCTCGGTGAACTCGGCTGGACTGAGAAGTGTGAGAAGAGGGGAAATGATTCAGTCGTTTGCTACTTCCAAACTTATAAGTCAGTGATAGCACATCATCATAACACAACAGGCAGTTTTCACTGCTAGCGTTCCAAATGAGCAGTGACAGTAATCAGATCACTCTAAGATGGGCTGCTGGGATTTTTCTCATGGCTCAGATCAAAATAATGACATTGTTTCTAATCAGTCCAAGACAGTAAGCCAGCCAGTCATCCACCAAATTCAGTCTTCTTAACCTCTTCACCTCTAAGTATTGATTTTTGTTTTCTTTTGTGATGACAGTGTACTTCCTAGGATTTTATTTATTTAGTTAGTTGGTTTCTTGTTTGCCAGTGGCATGTTTTTAGGGCAGGGTTTTCTGTAAAATGTTGGGACTGGGGGAGTATTAAGAAAACCAGTTCGGAAATGATATGCCTTTTGGTGCTGCTAGTGGCAGAAGAATACAGTTTTAAACTAAATTGAAAGAAGAGAGTTCTAATTAAACTACATATTAAGAATTGGAATGAAATTTAAAACTCTGAATGCTGCATACAGCATTATTTTCACAATTTTCTATTTGTCAGCTGCAAATCCAGTGTGTACAAATAGACAGAAGAAGTCTTTCTCCCCAGACTACCTTTGTTCCCTTTAGGCTCTTAGTCAATTTCAGCCTAATTAATGCTCTGTTGTCCAGAGCTTTGGCTCTAAGGCTGGTTTTCACGGCTTTCGGGCCAAAAAAACAGAGATGCGTTCAGGGCATGATTCCAGATATCCACTCCTCCAAACAAGTACTGATGAGTTTGTCGGGGAACTGTAATTCCACCTAGTCTGTGGGGGAATTGAATCGAAAGAGGAGGGGGTAGATCATCGCCGAGTTCGCGCACGTGGATTTGCGCCTGAGAACAAGGGCCCGCTGGAGGTTGCGGCTGAGTAGCAAAAACGCAGAGAGATCCAGTTATTTTCCGAGCTTCTTGCCCGAAGATAAGCCCTCCCTATCTCCGACTGCGCTGTCGCAACAGGCCGTTATTTGCTCTGTCTCGCTCTTCCCAGCCCACGAGACCTCGGCCATCCAGATTCTATGCTGTGATACAAATCAGACAAATGATTGCATGCAAATTAGAGGGGAACTGTAAGGCTAAAGACTATATTTAGCCCAGCCATTTTGTTCACATAACATGACTCCAAATGAGAATTAATCTCTGCTGTCCGGCAGCATCCCTCCCATTTTGCTGTTGTTTTGCCATTCTTCGGTTGAGATTACACTCCACTCGGCCAGCCCCAGTCGCTCAGTATCCTGAGGTAATCATAAATGATGGCCCCTAAACAAGGGCCGCTAATAATGAGGCCAGCAGACTCCCTGTAATACTCTTCCCCTTTATCTCCCTCCGTTAAACCACCTCTCGAAGGCTTTTTTGTATGGATTTTGTAATTGGAGCAGTTTAGTGCCGCACAAGGAGAGATGAGCCAATTTGCGTGGCGGGCATGATGGGATGCTGATCAGTTCGTTTAATTTCTAATAGTGAGCGGGTTGCTTTCATTGCATTATGCATGAACGAGTAACCATGAGAGAGCACGGGGTGCAAAGACAAACACTATTTTTCATGAACTGGGGGATTATTAATTTATGATGCAATGCAATCCAAATGTGCTACAAGAGTCTGCATTTTAAAGCAACTCTGTAGGAAAATTAATGGGTGCAGAACCTAGATCAATTGTTGAGGCAAGGCACCAGAGGATGGATTTATGAGCAGCGCTGTGCTGAAGTCTTATTCTGTCAACTACATGTAATTTCACCAAGGATCGAGTTTGTCATCTCAGTCTCTGTCTTAAGAAGGCGATCAATCATCAACCCAAAGGAAACCCTCCATTGTCAAACAGCTCAGCGGCTTTCAAAAGACATCTCTCCACCCCACCTTTTCCTCTGCTTTGGCGATGAAAAGATCCCTGGAGTTTCAAAAAAAGATGTTTGAAGTTATCGAGCTGACGCTGGGAATGCATTAGGGGTGATAGAGTATGAATTTTAGAGACTTTATCAAGCGAAAGACTATGGGTTATATTTTTACAAGATATATGATTTTAACTTTGCCGTTACCGGGAAATTGAAATTGACAGGAATAAAATAACAGGGCTGGGAAACATTAAAGTACACAGGAAGCGAAAGAGTTTTCTGCCGTTTGAAATTTCCTCCGTGTGGTTCTCGGTGCTGGAAGTGAAAGCACAAAGCTGAGGGAGTGGTTGAAAGTGGCAGAAAAACAGAAAGCCCTTCCCTTCCTCTATTATTTTCTTTCTCTACCTGTACAGTCGTGGATGTGAGAGCGGTTTTGGTTGGATGACTACCTATAATAGCACTGTCCTTGCTCTGTTTTTGCAGGTAGCCGGTGGAGGTGATTCCACTCAAGGCCAGGTGGACATCTTCTCCTTGAACAGACCCACACCTCGGCCTGTCAAATCCCTCCAGATGGGAGCTCGAGTGAGGTGTTTGGAGTATGTACCTGAGCCCAGCCCTTCAGAGGATGCTGAAACCGGCCCTCACAACTCCATGGGAGTTGGAAATACTATCTGTGTGGGACTTGATGATGGCAGGTAATATATACAGTGGAATCTGCAAAATACATGTTAATTTTTATTTAGTTTTGACCTGAATAAGATACTACACATAAAAGACATGTGGTCCACAAGAGAAAATAATAGTTGCATTTATAAAAATGATCCCATTCAAAAGTTTACATATACTTTAATACTGTTGTTTTTTTGTTTTTGTTTTTTTGTTTCTCCTAAACAGTTAAACTGCCTACTGGTATTCAGAAAAAATCCTTTAGGTTCCACAAATTTGTTTTTCAGCATTTTTGTGTCTTTGAACACTTTCCAACAAAGACTGTATGATTTTAAGATCCTTCTTTTCACACTGAGGACAAATGAGGGACTCTTACAGAAGGTTCAAATGCTCACTGATGCTCCAGAAGGAAAAATTATGCATTAAGAGACGGGGTGTAAACTTTTGAACAGAATGAAGATGTGTGCATTTTTCTTATTTTGCCTAAATACCATATTTTTTTCATTTAGTACTGCCCTTCAGAAGCTACGGGAGATACTTACATGTTTCCCAGAAGACCGAATAAGTTAAATTTAAAAGTGCATTGTGTTTCCTTCTGAAGCATCAGTCAGCGTTTGAACCTTGTAATAGTTGCATAGTTGTCATAGTAGTCCCTTAGTTGTTCTCAGTGTGAAAAGATGGATCTTAAAATCATACAGTCATTGTTGGAAGTGGTTCAACAATAAACCAAATAATTTTTGGGACCTGAAGGATTTTTCTGAAGAACAGCTGGCAGTTTAGCTGTTCAGGACAAACAAGAAACTCATGAACAACTATCACTAAAAAACACACAGCTGTGGATCATTCAGGTAACAACACAGTTTTAATAATTAAATGTATGTAAACTTTTGAACGGGGTCATTTTTATGAAATCTCTAGTGGACTATATGTAAACATCCTTTATGTCAAATATCTTATTCAGGTCAGTACTAAATAAAACATAACATGCATTTTGTATGAACCCTTCCTATTTTGGTAACATAATTAACTTTTTACAGATTCTGCAAGGTGTGTGTAAACTTTTGACCTCAACTGTACACTATAAAAAACATGAAAGCATGAAATGTTGAAGTATTTTCTTGTAAAACATATTCCAATGATCTTTCAGAAACATAATTGTTACAGTGTGGACTGTTTAATTTAAAAATATGTGATGTGTTTCTCAATTCAAATTATTTAATTACCTGTTAAATATCTAAAGGCATGTACAAACCCAAGTTTTGGTTACTGTGATGAAACGACACCCACCCAGGCCTCCAGTATCAAAGATATTGATGGTGCTTTGGTTCTATGTAAATGAAGTGCCTCATCAATGCTTCTTTTATTTTCCTGTCTGCTCACTTGGCTGTGAGAACCAAGCGGTAGCCAAGACTAATAGCCTAATAGCTGTTTGTTTTGAGCACATGTCTAGCAATAGGGGAAACGAAAAGGTAAAAGCCTTTTAATCAAATTTAAGTCCATTACAGACATTGCAGTGCAGACAGGGATAAGAAACAGGTGACGACTATCCTTATAGGCTAGAAAAAGTTTTACAGAAGTTTATAGCAAGTCCAAAGTCATCTAATGAAAAAACAATTTCAATATGAAAAGAATGTGTAGATCTGTGTAGATGCACCTTTTTGTGGTATAAATGCGATTTCAGATGCAGCCTTTGTAGTATGTACAGTAGTATTTACCACCTTGTTAAAAACCTTTGGGTAGTTTCATGGTGCTTTGTGGAGAAGTTTTTGAGGTGCAGGCATTTTGGCAGAAATTAAACAATTTTCTCTTTTAAAATCACTGTGATTTTCTCAGTTAGTTCATTTATGAAGGTTGAGAAGAACAATGGGTATTGTGAGATATTCTTTATGCAAATTAAAGGGACTGATTAGCTACAGAGAGCAGAATTTTTCCCTTTCAAAATATAATTTCACAATATCAGGGCAAATGCACATTAGCTTTCCTTTCTTTGTTTTAAGACTATGCTTCTTCCCACATGGATATCCTTATATATCCTTCATTGTTTTTCTCCCAAAGCATTCTGGTCTACGGCAGTATGGACACGGCTGCCCAATGTCTCGTGACTCTCCGTAATCCAGAGGGCTGTCCAGTTCTGTGTCTCAAACATTGCAGGAACTTCCTGTTCGCTGGCCTACGGGATGGAGCTCTGATGGTGTACGAGAGACATCACGGAGGTACGAGTTACATAACGCCTGATGTCTCATTATATTGCACTCTCATGCTGCCTTCCAAGTACACCTGATAAGTTCTTACTTCTAAGTTAGTTTCCAGCTGTCATGCATTAAAGAAATGTAATGTGGAAGTAGATTGGAAGTAACAATTTAAACAATATGTTTCATTTGTGAACTTATGTTCAGCTATTCTTTTTAATAGTCAACTTTGAACTATTTTTGAACTTTTCGGATCATGGAAATTTACTTTAAATTTCATGAAGCTTATTACTCACTAAAAAACCCCACAGATCATGTTTAATGCCATTTTAAAGAAGTAGTTCACTTCCAGAACAAAAATGTACAGATAATGTACTCACCTTGTCATCCAAGATGTCTTTCTTTTTTCAGTCGTAAAGAAATAGTTTTTTTAGGAAAACATTTCAGGATTTTTCTCCATATAGTGGACTTCTATGGTGCCCCGAGTTTGAACTTCCGATATAAAGTTTTAATGCAGCTTCAAACGATCCCAAATGCGGCTGTAAACAATCCCAGCCGAGGAAGAAAGGTCTTATCTAGAGAAACAATCTATACAAAAAAAAAATATATATACAATTTGTATACTTTTTAACCTCAAACGCACATCTTGTCTTGCTCTGCCTGAAGTCTGTTTAATGGTGCGTTCACACCGGACACGGAAAAAACGCGCTATTCGCGCGTAGTTGAACGCTTGAACATTTGAGTTTGCTCGCGCCATTCGCGCGGTAAAATTCGCGTCATTCGCGCGTGACATTTTCTTCACAACAGACG
This sequence comes from Garra rufa, assembly GCF_049309525.1. Lineage (NCBI taxonomy): Eukaryota > Metazoa > Chordata > Actinopteri > Cypriniformes > Cyprinidae > Garra > Garra rufa. Next base: position 14,078,039 of record NC_133380.1, read on the forward strand.
CGAATTCGCGTCATGGGAGGGGCGTCTGCCACTCGTCAGCGGGAAAGTAGTTGTAAAATAGGTGAATGAGCTCAATTTGCCAGCTTTACAGTAGCTTGCTTGTAGTCTCAATATGTATGTATATGTAGGTCAAATTGAGTAAAGAGCGTTTTTTAAAACTAACCATATTGTCCGACCTCTTCACTCACTTTCTTCCTAGCAAGATCCTTTTTATTCCTGTTTCTACAAAAGTCCAAAGATGTATCGTACAGCTCCGAGGAACCACAGACAGCAACGGTGATTTTGTCCTCCATTGTTGTTTCGGATTTCTGCCTCTGTCACTACTAGAGCAAGCTCCTGATTGGTTAACGCGGCGCGGATTTTCGCCAAAGTTCAGATTTTTGAACTCGCGGATGGCGCGGCAATCGCTTGAAACGCTCAATGCGCGCCGCTTCATTCGCGCGTTTCGCGCCACCTCATTCGCGCGTTTCGCGCCGCAGGATGGCTATTCGCGTCTTTGCATTGACTTAACATGTAAATCACTCGCGCTTGCCGCTTCATTCGCTTCCGGTGTGAACGCACCATTAGACAGAGTATGTCGAAAAACTCCCATCTCATTTTCTCTCTCAACTTCAAAATTGTCCTAAGTTATCTTCTTTTCATTGTTTTTTTCATTTCTTTTCACAGTTGAGGGAGAAAATAAGATGGGAGTTTTACTCTAACTGTGTTGAACCAGAGATGCATAGACATGCATATCGCAGAGAAAGACAAGATGAGCATTTGAGGTTAAGAAGTGTATAAACTGTAATTAAAAATAAATAAAAAATTGATTGTTTCGCTAGACAAGACCCTTCCTCCTCGGCTGGGATCGTTTACTGTCGCATTTGGGATCGTTTAAAGTTGCATTTAAACTGCATTTTAAAAGCATTTCGGGGCACCATAGAGGTCCACTATATGGAGAAAAATCTTGAAATGTTTTCCTCAAAAAACAATTTCTTTACAACTGAAGAAAGAAAGACATGAACATCTTGGATGACAAGGGGGTGAGTACATTGTATATTTTTGTTCTGGAAGTGAACTTCTCCTTTAAGTCTTATTTTGATGTGGTTTAATCTAAGTGTTTGAGTTGTTTACTTGCTTTTTAAAATTAGTCTTCCCATTATATTGTTCATTCAGACTGACTTGTGAATTCTGAATCCACACAAACAAAAGAGGCAGGATTTATCGCATGAACCAATCGCAGGCGATCATAACCAGTCATATCAAATAATATCAGTTTCTCAATATGCGTTCTTATCTTGCGTCCTTGTGTTTTTGTTCTAAATCATCATTAACCATCGAAGTTCAATTCCAATACTCAAGAACGCAAGTACAGAGAACACATGAAAGTGCCTGGATGTGTTCTTGAAATCGAGGATGCATCGAATGCAGAGTTGAGAGAATCAAACCGTTAGAAATCCCAGAAGAAAGCTTTTATACCTCCCGCTGCAAGCGCTCAAATACGTGATGGCTTGTGAAAGTAAACATTTGTTGTTTTGTTTTGCATAATTTTAATGAGAAAGCCTTTTCATACTTTTTATTGGCATATTAAAAAGAATGTACAACATTATACATACAAGTCTTTGCGTTCTTGGAATTGAGAAACAGCCAATATCTCGATGGAGGCATTGCCTCCTCTAACGTGACTTTCTCCCATTCATTCTCAATTATTCCCAGCCAAACTCACCATTTTGTTAAAACTTAATGGGCTCAGGGGAGGCAAGAAAGATGCAGACTCTCCCTGTAACTTTACCTGCTGGCGTCGCTGTTGAAAAATTATTTGTTTTAGATAAACACCCCTTCTAATGTCCCACTTCAAATCTCATATTCGTCACAAACTCGCAATTTGTAATATTTCCGCATTTAATTCAAGGCCTCGTAATATGCGTGAGGCTGTATGTAGTTGTTTCTCTTTTGCATTTATGCATTATGCAAAACAAAGCTTATTTATTCTGCATACATCGCCTGCGTTTGTTTAGGATTGTGGATAATCACTTCGGATTTAAACGTCTATGTTATTTCTATCCTATTAGGCTTGTTTTTTCTCTTTATCACATTAGCACAGAAATGGACAGTTATATTCAGTATGTTTTCTCTTTCCTTTTTCTCACTAATGGGATTAAACACTAAATGGGTGGGATAATTAAGAAGGGTAATTATTAGTATGTCCCCAAATGAAAGGGACTCAATAGAGTGAAAGGGTAATCAAATCAAATTAATAGTACAAATGAATCTGATTGTCCCCGTGTTCAATTTGCTTTTTCATCAACCTTCCATTCAAACATTCAAGGATGTTTTTGCGGTCCCTCCTCTGTTAGCTGAATGCCTCAGTGAGTATGTGAAAGATATTAGTTCTGTCATGTATTCTGAATGCATCCAGAGATGAGACAGGGTTGATAAGATTGTTCTGGGTATGTATTAGTTAGATAGAAAGTCAATGGATTCGGGATTACCTTGAAAGCAATTTATGATTTCACAAGTCTCTCCTCTGCTCGCGCCTGCGCCTTATTCATTTGCGGTAAGTAAGTGTGGGCTAATGACAACAGAAGACGGGCAGGCATGCAGAACTCAGAGACATGATAGATAGCGAGGGACTGCGCGCTGTGTGAGTACGTGTATGTTGGGGGTGGTGCAAGGCAGACAACCCTGGCACAATGGGTTTATCACAATGCACTACTTACCTGGCTGTCAAAAAGGAATTAATTCCAGTGAAGTGGAAAGTAAGATTAATTATGCTGATGTGCAGTGTGGCGATTGAATATTACTATTCATATAGTGGAAACAAATACATTACAAACAGATATATTCCCTGGGAAGTACAGGCTTGATTTTTAAAAACATTTATTTATTTATTTTTAAATAAATAAATTCCACAACTTATTCTGTGAAGAAATACGTTGTCCTCAAAACAGTTCATATTGTAATAAACGCTGGGGTCTTACGTGAGATTAATCAGAAAGCTTTTTGAAACGTATGAGCAAGCCGAAATTGCTTGAGGGGGAGATTTCGTATATTTCTTCTCTTTTTTTTCTAAATACATTAAGAGGGCAGGATCATTTTGTTGCATTTAATCAACAGTATGCAGAATTTATAAGGATAATAATGAGGTGTCTAACTTTCCAAAGAAAATACGTAAATAAATATATTACACCCGCAAACAATAAGCACCCATCTGAATGAAACGGCGTCTCTCCTCCTTCCACTTTATTACTTTTGGAGCAATAAAGTAAAGACTGCATCTGCAGATGCTTTGAGTGTCCAGATAAGTCCTCTCTGCCCCTGAAGGTCCTCGGCTTTGAAGGAGGCGGCCTTCGTTTGAGTATGAGGGGGTAGAGAGTGGCTGAGGGGATGTTTTCAAAGCATATACACAAAAAAGTGGGAAGACTGACATTTTGAATATGCCATGCAATTAACCTGAGGAAGTCGGAAGTCATTGTAAAGCTATTCTGGTTTCAAAGGCAGAAATAAACAACTCGAAATGTTAATTAAATGGCTCGCTGCGGTTCCCTCTCTAATTTTGCTTCATTAACACACTGTGATGGGGGCGAAAAAGACGAAGGAAAAAAGCTTATGTAATGCATCCCATAATGGTGTCCGTGGTGGCTACTGTGCAAACCCTGTGATTAAAACTCAAGAAAAAAATCTGGCTAGTTCTGAGCACGCTGGAGAGAAACGTATAAATTGGATTACACAACACGCTGCAGTTATTAACATGGCACTGTTAGCGCATTAGCATAGAAAGCGCTAGTTTTATTGAGGGAGATATGCAGTCCACAAACACGCTTTGCAGTGCTTGCTCTAGCTGTATGTTTTTAAGACGTAGCCAGAAATTATACAGTTCCACAACCAGTTATACATATTTGTCTTGCAAACACAAGGATTTACTCTTGAGTATTAATGAAACCAATTTACTTTAAGTGACTTGCTCAGGGCAAAGCAGTGGAATTAGCATGCAGTACATTTTTGTTAGCTCTGCTATTTGAAGCATTCATTTTATAAGGGAAATAACATGAATTTACTTGCTTTGAATATCTTTGGCCATATTTGAAATGTTCCACCAGATAGGATTAGCGATTTGCCTTCAAGCAAGGTATTTCACAAGCCTTATTGTATTCGCTACTTATGTACTTTTACCTCCTTTTTCTGTTTTCTGTGTCATAAAGCTCAGAATATGCAAAGTGAAATATTCTGGGGTATTCTGGGTAATATATTTTTAAAGCTTATTATGATCAAAACAAACATAAACCATTTTTATATTTATTGTGTGAGAATTATTATTATTATTAATTAAAAAAAAGTATACTGCAGGACACAGGAGACAGTATAGTGTCAGCTTGATATGAATTATGAAATGTAATGGAAAAAACAGGGTAAATACCACTTGTGAGCTGAATGTTTTTTCCAATTAAGTTGTAATTTTATGTGTGAATTTAGGTTAGATAAAATCCTTGCTATGAAATTTGCATTAGCTGTTTATTTCTACCAAGGACAGGAATTCACTTTTGCTTTAACAGCATTATTTGCACCTCGGAATTGATTTCCAGGGACACTTTTGTTATTAATTATACAATAAATAAATAAAAAAAAACAGAGTAGGGCTGCAATTTTATGACAAATCACTGTTGATGTTGCATGTATAATTATTAATATCAATTAATAAATCAATTACATGTTGCAAAGTGCAAATGTAAATGCAATGCTGTAGTTGACACATTTAATTTCTTTTCACATTTCACTTTAATCACAAGACATACTGTAATATATTTAGTTAATTTTTTGTCATCTTCTCTTGAATTTTGGGGCCTTTTTATTCATTTTTGCCCCTAGCCACCATTAATTCCTTCTGCCATTTCCAGCACAAATTTCTGTTAAACATGATAAATAATTTGAGATGTTGTGGAAATCATACTGTGGTAGAAAAAAAAAAAAAAAAAAAAAAATCCTGCATAAAAAGTATAAAAAGTTTGTTTTAAGAGCCTTAGGGTGCCCATAGTTGAAGTTCAGGAATCTTGATAGACATAAAAGTCTTCATACAGTGAACTGTGTGTTTTTGTGTTTCTGTCTTGTAGGGGAACTGTGGAACCAGGACTCCTGTAGAAAAGTAACAGTTGGTTCAGATCCCATCAGGACACTACTTGCCTTGGAGGACACGGTCTGGGCTAGCTGTGCTAACACAGTAACTGTAGTTGACGTCTCCAGTTTGTCCACTCAGGTAGACTCATCATTTCAAAGCTCTTCTCATGCTGATATGCTTTCAGACCAAACTTTAGCAAATGGAAGAGCACAGACTATGTTTTATGGGCACTTGGCCAACACTGACTGACAAATTAGCTTGTGTGTGAAGATCAATAATCCTACCGAGGAGCTGCAATCCATATGGCCAGGGTGTCTCCTCTGGGGTCTTTTTTTCCCCTCTTACTTTTAAACCACACAGGATGAGTAAATAGTTCTGACGTGCTCATAATCTTCTCCGGCTGTCTCAAATATGGAGGGGCTGTACCCCGGGGATCTACCCCATGGGCCTCCATAACCCTGAGCCTTTCTTTAGTTCTGCCTTCTTGGGTTTTATCTCTGGAATCAAACATCTCTTTTATCCTTTGAGATTTCTCTGGATGCGCCCATCAGAGAGGAGATTTGAGCTAGTGGTAGGTGAGTGGGCCCCTGCTGCTTTTCGGTTGATCCTCCATGGTTCAGGCCAGTGCTCTGTTTTGTTCGACTGATTACATTGTATCCCTTTCCCTGCGGAGCCATGTAGGCCCAGCAGCTGGAGGGGGAAGCATCTCCTCTACAGCTGTAAATCTGCCTCCTTGGGACTCGTAGCAAAGTGGCGTACAATGATGTGTGTCGGCGGGATAAGCAACAGAGCCTGTGCGAATTTGTCTCTCTTGTCATCGGTTTTTAGGTAAGAATTCCACGCTATGCAGCGTGCCACCTTGTTCCCCTGACCCGAAACGATTGAGGCCACTGGATCGCTATTGATGTAGAATGCAACCAGTGTACTGCAGAGAAAACTAGCAGTGATGGTTGGCTTGTACACACTATGCAGAGAAAACACTAAAACCCTGAAAACTCACACATTTTTAGGACTGCAAGCAACTTGTTTTTGGAAGTTTAGCTCATTAACATGTAGGCCCTCTTTACACCTAGTAGTAAAGGCCATGACACAAACCAACATCAAAGAACTAGCTGTGATGAAAGGGGGCATTTGTGTGTGTGGAAAAAGATACACAGTCTGCACAAGAGGAAATAACTTTCTGTATTGGTGTAACCCCTCCGGTTTTAATCGCCTTGCTTCCAGCAGGATTAAAACCCGGGTCACTGGCATAGAAGGTGAGCACTTTAACAAGTCACTAGTGTGCCTCTTGAGATCAGAGGAGTGAGTTTTAACTGCATACTTCTTTATACCGTCCAGCTGTCCTCCATTACTCTGACCCATTACTTCGAAACCTCACTACCATCTGGGTCCCAGCATCAATGTAACCCCTCCTAGCCGCCCCACACTGAGTGGGACTTGGACCTGGGTTGCTGGCATTAGAGGTGGGCCCACTAACAAGGATGCTAAAGGCCTGCTAAAGATGGTAAAGCTACCTGCAGAGCTGCCTCCATTACACTGACCCTCCTAAACCTCACTCCCATCCGCTTCACGGCACCAATATAACCCCTCCTATCTTAACCACCCTGCTCCGAGCAGGACAACCCGGGTTGCCTGCATGGGATGTGTGTGAGCTAATAAAGCTTTTATTAGTTCAGCTCTGTTACACTAACACTCATAAACCTCACTCTCTTCTGGGTCACGGCACCAATGTAACTCATCTGATCCTAGCTGCCCCACTCTGAGCGGGACTCAAACTTGGGTCGCCAGCATGGAAGGTGTTCACACTAACAAGGATGCTAAAGGCCTCCTAAAGACGCTAAAGTTACCTGCGCTGCTCTTATAAGCTGACATCTGTTACACTGACCATCCTAAACCTCACTTCCACCCTGGTCACGGCACCAATGTAACCGGTCGTAGCCAGGGTCGAACCAGGGTCGACATGGGAGGCATGCACACTAACAAGAATGCTAAGGGCCTGCAAAAGATGTTAAAACTACCTGTGCAGCTCTTACCAGCTGGCCTCTGTTACATTAAGAGACATTTACATTACTTGTGGGACACACTCTGCGCTCCTTTAGAAAGTAATGTATAGTTTTACAAAACAAGAGGGGAGGGTCCAGACGAAATCCCAACACAAGTGGTCACAAGAGATGCATTCAAAGCACATGTTAAGACCAGGTGTAAATGGTAATGTGTCTCAGCTGACCACTTGTGTTTGGATCACTGAAAACGTATCTAAATACTAGGTGGAAACAGGGCTGTAGAAATCCTTTCAGAACAATAAAAGCTGAAGAGTGAAGTCCCACGCTTGGTTAAATGAATGGTTGTTTAAACATGTTGTTCTCGTAAGCACTGTCACCTAGTATTATAGTGGACTAATGAGGGGTTAGGTGTGATTCTTGTAGGTAGGTAGAGGCGTGCTGTGTTTTGTCCTTTGGTAGGGAAGAACAGTGATTTCCTGCTGTGAGATAGTGATGTAGTATCTTAGGGTGAAGCAGTGGGGGCAAGCCTCTGTGTGAGACTCAGTGACTCAGATTGCCGTTCACATCTGAGGCCCCATTTATTCACATATGTAATTGTAAATGTGCCCTATTTTTAAAAAAATATAATAAATAGTAATCATAATAATATTAATATAACAGTAAATTAAATCAATTGAATCCCATGTGACTGTGTACTCAACTTACTGTGCCAGTGTGTTACTGTACTATATGTGGATAAATATACTTTAGTTTTTTCTCACCACAAACATGATGTTGCAGGCTAAACGCTCATTGCTATTTCAGAAAGCAGCTGTAATAAATTAACTTAGGATGTGCGTGCTTCACACGGTCTACATTTATTCACTTAGTAAATGGTTTTATTCAAATCAAATTTGTCTAAATGGCACATCCAAGATGTTCGGTGCTTGCATATGTTTGAGATATGAGATATATATGAGATATATATGTCCACATATTTCAGTCATAATAAATGGTAATACACACACACACATTTGGTGTCTTGTCTCTGAAGAAGTAATCCAAGCAAAATAAAACGAAAACATAGAGAGAAAAAGAGAGCAAAGGCAAGCACTGCCGACAAGTCAATTAAAAGCGAAAACACATCAAAGGCAGTTTGAGTCGTCTCCCTTGCTCTCAAACAAAAGAAGCTCCCTTTGGCAAGGGCACGCAAACAGGTGCTAATCCCTGTCCGCTAGTGTGCAGAGGAGAGAGCGGTCTCTCGCACCCACCTCACCCCCTCAACTAATCTGCCTCAACCCCAGACTGGAGAACTAGCTGTTTGTAAGAGTTCTCAGGGCTCCTCGGTAGCACCACAGACCTCAGGGGGCTGCGTGCAAACCCTCGATAAGAAGCGCAGCTCCCTCATGCCTCATTAGAGGATCAGGCATGAAATGGCTCCTCTTTCCCTGTGGACTTTTAAAAAGGTGTTTGAGAGGGGGTGTATTGTTTTCTGAGACAGTGGAGCAGGGCTCGGCTGTGAATCACTTTGAAATCAAAGAAACTGTATCCTGAGTCATTGAAACCTTCATGATGTGTGGCCCTTGGACCCACTGGTTGGATGGTGATTTTGAAGGCACCATAATGCTGTGCATTGCAGGAAAAGATAAAGGAAGGAAGGTGTACATTTGCATTGGATTTTGCTTTTGTGTTTGTACAGCTGAATATCCTTTTGTAACAGCTAAAATAAATGGTAAGCAAAAATGCAGATTACAGGCATATTCAAAGTGAAGATTATGAATAAATTCACAATAAATTGTCTGTGTGTGTAAAACCTGACGATGTTCTCCAGTATGATTTGAGAACAATCCATCTTGTGTCTTGTGCTTTAGTGGAAACAAGAACACAGTGTTGTGCAAAGTAGTTTACATGCTTACAATTTAAATTTTTTCAACGCTAAGCTAAAGCATGCTTTTTGATATTGCTTAATGGTTACAACAGCATTAGGTTTTCTGGAAGGCTCTTCTGCTTGAGAACCTTAGACACTGAATGCTAGATCTCCGTAAAACAAGTATGTCGGAGTTAGGAGACTGTTGCATATTTACGAAAAAAAGGAGTTGTTCTGAAAGATTAGACAGAGCAGTACTGTGTACAGTATCTGTAGTCTGGAACTGACACTGTGGAAGCATGATTCCTCTTTATATCGCAGATTTTTGTGTTATAATTGTGACTTTGTATTTGTTAATTGTTACTTTATATCTCAAAATGTTTCATTATATTTCATAATTTGACTTATAGTGTAGTTTATAATTCTCACAAATGGAACTATTTCTTGTCATTTTTACTTTGTATTTCATAACTGTAACTTTAGTTGTAACAAAAAGTTACTAAATGTTACTTATTTTAAAGGGTATTAAGACTTGTATGGTTTAAAATAACATGAATGATGTCTCTTACCAAAATATGTAATTGGAAACCCATAGAAGATTTGCTTTTTTTTTTTTTTTAAATCCACATAATTTTACATATTTTGGGTGAATATGGGGGGTGGAATGGAATGAAAATGGTTGCACTCGGTGCACTACTGGTGCTACCTGTTGCTATGTTTTCCGTAACACAACTCAGCAAATAAAATACTGATACGATGACCACAGCGACTGAAAATGCTTACAGGTGACATTGGATTTAACCATAGGCTTAAACCAAATAATGTACCATTGATTTTCCTCACAAGGAGTTTAAGCACCCCTGGATATTGAGTGAAATCTGCACTGAGAAACTCCTTCAGTGTCTGCGGCATCATGACAAGCATCTATATGTTTACATACTTGCAGGATGGTATCTAGCATTTTGTGTCTCTGCCGTTTGTAAGGTCTTTCAGTAGCTGTGTTCCATAAAAAGTATCAAAGGCATCAGGGCTGAAGTGGAGAGAACAAAAACGCAGGTCTTTAGGAAGTTTTATTCATCCACAGGCATCTTCCTATTATCCTTCCTATTATCTTCCTAAGTGAAGACTTACATCACTTCTGTTGTTGTCCTTTGACTGAAAATGACAACCAAAAGCTGCAGAATGTGGCATCATATCAATATTTTATTTTCCAAGTTGTGTTTCGGTAAAAATAGCAATGGGTAGAGCCAGTAGCTCATCAAATGCAACCATTTCACGTTATTGAAATAACGGCACCCACTATAGTCCAAAATATGTACAAAACAATGTGATTTTTTTAAATGATGTAAATTTTTTTACTACATATTTCAGTAAGAGACATCATTTACATTATATTAAGCCATACAGGTCTTAAAGGGGTCATCGGATTCCCATTTTTTTAATATGTTTATATGTTTTTTATAAGTTTATATGATTCTTTAGGGTCTTAATGAGAAGTTTATAACATACTTTGGTTAAAATTTCTCAATGGTAGTGTAAAAAACACTCTTTTTACCTTGTCAAAATCAGCCTTTTTTTAGAGTGAGCTATTCTGTTGCATGTTCCCTTTAAATGCTAATGAGCTCTGCTCGCCCCATCCCTGTTTGCCATGGGATGACAAGCCTCAATGTTTACTTTAGCTGCAAAACTTGCTAACCAACATATTATTAAGAAAGCCCATTTGCAAAGATGCATAAAAAACCCTTATACACACTTTTGCTGTGGGTGAAGCTGCATCAGAATGATTTGCATGAACACATATGTAGATCGGGATCGGTGCTTTCCTTTCAAAAACGAAAGTAACGTTAATCCTCTGCATCTTCAGCGGCTTAGATGTCGGAAGTAAATGACGACTGCTGTGTTCATTATTACATCCAACAACAGAACACCTCAATAGCTCGATTAATTGTCAGACAACATGTAAAAGTGGGTTTTGCATCCGATGACCCCTTTTAAACCCAGGGTTCCCTTTAAACCTTATTTTTTACTGACAGAAACAGGCTTCCTTTTTCTCTTAGAGAAACAATATTTCTTCAGTGATAACAGTGGCATAGCTGATCAAAATATTTATTTTCATATGTTTTGAAATATAAGAGTTGGATTTGAAATCAACAGTTTTTATGTTTGGGCAGGATCCAAACAAACTCATAATTGTTTCCAAGTTGAGAATCCATCTCAACAGTTTACCAGTTGGACTGCTTGCAACCACAGCATCAAAGGCTTAACATTTTTGTTACTGAGCAGGAGCTATAACAGTATATAAAAGTATTTAGCATTAATATGAGTTAGCACTAAGGTCTAAAGATTTCAGAAGCAATTGAAGATATCATTTATACCAGTCTGTATTGGTAAGTAGTGCTTAAGAACAGGTTATACCATTGGTCCTTTGAGGTATTAGCAGTGAGCAGGGTAATGTTAATAAAGGACTCTTTTAAACATAGTAGTAGGCCCTCTGGTCAAATGAGTTTCGGAGCTGCTTCAGTCATAAGTGCCTTTTTAAATTCGAAGATCTTTATGGATATGTTATCTCTAAAAAAAGCTGCAAAATCATCACAGTTGAGTATAGAGCCCTTCAGGCTCCCAGAGACCAATTTAGAGAACTAAGCACATTGGGCAGCTCTGTTGAAAAGATCTGTGTTGTCTTAACATGTCATAGTCTATTTGTAGTTTTGTTTTACCTCATTTACACTCAGCTCCTCTTCAGTTTGTTTTAAGATTGATAATATTTACAGTGTAATGGAGTTTTGACTTTAGTAATTTATTCGGCCAGTGCAAAATGTTATTAAATTCTTTGATCACAGGGAGAATAAGAAACAGCTGCGGGCATATTATTGCGGTTTCATGTTTTAACATTCTAAACAGATTCAGAGACAAGGCAACAATTCTCATCAACCCTTCTTCATAACAAACTGAGCTTTTTATTTTACACGACTACAGAGTAGAAATTACAAAAGACATCCAAAGACAGCTCAAATGCAGTGAGTATAACCCATGGGTTGCTAAGATTTTTACCTTTTAGAGTAGAGTGTTTTTAAATAATAAAGGCTAAAATTGGTGATGTGATTTACACCGAGTAAACGTAAGCATTATGATTTCATCTTTCACTTGATGAAACTTTATAGCTAGCCTAGTACACATTTTTGAAAGGAATTGTTCTGAACTGGGAAAATAAAATTAACCAATTGATGTGAATACAACTAGACACAAAAACACTGAGACAGTCTTCAAATTATGTTTAATTGTGTTTCAAAGAAGAAAGTCATACAGGTTTGAAACAACATGAGCGTATGTAAATATTCAGAATGTTTATTTCCAAGTGAATTAACTGTATCTCTTCTGATTCAGTGACGGAAGTGAACTGGTCTTGAGCAAAAAGGGACCTCCAGCTTAATCTTTGGATGAGGTATCTGTTGCTCAGCTGGAGATCTTTTGATAGAGGCTGACCAGAATAATGCCTGCTTCTTAACATTTTTGCCACAGGCTAAAATCCAGGGTTTCCCAGGAGTGTAGCAGTCCAAATACTCAGGTTTTGCCTCAGCCCTGTGGTGTTTTGCAGGGATCAGACCAAGGAAAAAGAAATTTGAAGATGTGAAATGCCCTCTTCTCCCTCTGTGGTTGCATTTGAGATCTGCTTTCATTGCTTAGCATCTCTAGTATACATAACATTATAAATCAGGTCTGAATTTTCACACGATTGTGGATCTTCTGGTTTAGAGAAAATTACCTGAACCATACACTGTTAAAAATAAAGGTGCTTCAAGATGCCATAGAAGAACCTTTTTTGTCTAAATGGTTCTATAAAGAACCTATAACATCTGAAGAACCTTTCTGTTTCACAAAAGGTTCTTTGGGGCAAAGGAAGGTTCTTCAGATTATAAAAGGCAAGAAAGAGATGGTTCTTTAAAGAACCTTTGACTAAATGGTTCTTTATGGAACCAAAAATGGTTCTTCTATGTCTTTATTTTTAAGAGTGTACTTAAGTATGGTCTCCTAGCAATAAACTAGCGACACATATATGTGACCATTGACCACAAAACCAGTCAAAAGGGTAATTTTTTTGAAAATGGGATTTATACATCATGTGAAAGCTGAATAAAGAATCTTTCCATTGATGTATGTTGTTAGGATAGGACAATATTTGGCCAAGATACAATAAAATCACCTTTAAAGTTGTCCAAATGAAGTTCTTAGCAATGCATATTACTAATCAAAAATTAAGTTTTGATATATTTACAGTCTAAAATTATATCATAATGATTTTTGGCATAAAGCAAAAATCGATAATTTTGACCCATACAATGTTTTTTTGGCTATTGCTACAAATATACTCATGGTACTCAAGGCTGGTTTTGTGGTCCAGGGTCACATATATGGAGCAACGTCCATGAAAACAAGCTTTCAGTCATGCTGAACATTTTATTTATACAAGTGTATAAGATTTTCACTTTCTTGTGCCACCTTGAGTGGCTGAATGCTCATTGATCTTGTCCTGGTTTCAGACTGCATGTGAGGACGTCCTTGTATATGTATTATATTGAGAATAAAAGAGTGGGAAATTTAAGCTAGATACATTTGTGATGGACCCTTTATCATGATAGTTCAACATTAAGTGTGTGAGCTAATGGAGAAGTGAAAGCAAATGAAAGAAGAAAGAAGATGGAGTTCTGTAACTGCTTGTTTTTGTCATGCCTTATTGAGTTCTGTACCGAACTGTTTTCCAATCTTTTCTGCTTGTTGATTCTCATTGGTCTCTGTTTTTCCAGTCCACCTTTTAACCCATTAGTAAAGCTATGCGACTGCAGTCTGAAATAATTCAACATGGTCATGAAGGGAATGTTAATGTTATGTTTATACTTCCCAACTGAAGATGTAGGTCAAACATCTTAAATGCGACCCAAATTAGATGGTTACACCTTTCTGTTACAAAGCATTATTATAGTTTCTTCATGCTGTGCACAGAATTTGTTATTGTTTTAGAAATTTATGATGAAGATAATATGCATGCACCATTTCATTGGAATGGATATTTTCTGGATTCCTGCTGAATAATTGTAGCTCAAATGCATAATGGGTCTTCAGATTTCAAATGAAAATGTGCCAGTTGTGCACAAGTACAACTTAGCAAAATCATTGTAAAGACAACTTGCATAAAATGCATTAAAATGAGTTTTAGACGCTTTGAATGATCAAAATAATGACCATTTTATATGTAAACATGCAATTTCAGTGACTCACGTTCAGTGTTTGAGATCTTAAAATGCTGTATCATTTGGCATCTTGTCAGGTTTTCCATTATCAATTATGTCTTTGCCTAAATCAACCAAAATTTACTCACTCTCATATCATTTCAAACCTGATGATTTTGTCTCCAGACAATGAAATTCTCTTGGATCCAATGTAGTTTGATTTGTATGGTCAAAAACATTTGTGTTCATTTGTGGTCCTCTGAAGAACGAAACTCCTACAGGTTTGGAAAGACACAAGGATAAGTAGGTGATGATAGAGTTTTGTTTGTGGATGAACTATATTTATTCACTTTTTTCGACTATAGTGTAGTGGAGCTCTTCATCTATTTGATTTAGGCCAATCAGAAAATGTCCACTTGACTTGTAATGCTGTGAAGTTAGGTTATCCAATGTAATCTCTAATGTAATCTCATTGTTCTCTCTTCTGTCTTAGAAATTTGAGGTCCATCAGGACCCGATGGTGAGTGTGGCCCACATGGTGCGAGCCGGAGGAGGCGTTTGGATGGCCTTTTCAGAAGGTTCCTCTATACGCTTGTTCCATACGGAAACACTGGAGCACCTGCAGGAGATCAACATATCTACACCCTCGTCATTTTACAACCCCAGTCAGTATCTCTCCTTTGACCCTATAAAAGGAGACTTCTGAATACTAAAATTCTTTATGCCTTCACACATGCTTGATCAGCGCTTGTTTCCATCATTTCTTTGAACTGCACTTCTTGTGATAAAAAGGTAATGACGGAGAAGTTCTTGTTGGAATGGTTCCTGTAGGCTGGCTCTCCAGGGACCGACCGTGAATAAGTAGCTAACTTAAGACCCCGCAGAGCAGTAATGGAGCTCCGGGGTTACAGGCAGGAAAAGTCACAATGGCACAGACAAAGCTTTCCATTCGAAATGTTGCCATGGCAACACTCTTGTAATGACTCCAGCAGCCGTGGCATATTGGTAATGTGCCAGCGTTTTGCCATTGTGCCTTTTCTTAGTGCAGCTGGTCTTTAATTCAGCTGTATTCACTTTTTTACCTCACTGCACTCACCTTTTGCCATCTTTATCTCCTTCGGGTCTTCTTAAGACTCAAATTTGCCAAATTCTTTGTGCTCCATCCCTGCTTTAGATGAAATATAAGGGAGTGTGTGTAAACATTCATTATATAAGCAAGGACACTGAAAATAATAGTTTAAGTAAAGATCCACACAAATTGTCGCTTAAGTGCAATTCAGCCCCACACGTCAGACTATATATAGAAAAAATCTGGGAGGCATCACTCCAGTAGCTCGCAGAATCCTCCGGAGCAGAATAACTCCTTTCAGACTGTCTAACAATGTTTGATTTCACTTGAATGCGATTGTCCACGTTTAGCTAAAAAAAAGCCCACGATTCTGCAGTTGTCACAGTCAATTGCAATCAAGTGGAATAGAAAGGAGAAGAAAAGAAGAAAAATAAACCCAAAGCATTGTAGCAGACTTCAGGAACTGGCCAGAGCAAGTTAATGTCAACTGGCCTGTTGCTACAACCGTGTCTCATTAAAAACAAAGAGAAAAAAGATACACCTTTATTTATTTATTTATTTATTTATTTTTGTCAAACAGTGAGAACACCAAACCTTTAGATCAAAGTTACAGCTCTATTTCAAAAAACGTGAAGGAGAAGAGGCGAGCGTTGTGGCCAAGATGTCTGTGAAGGTCCTGCGACCCTGAGGCTGTTGTCGAACTTACGCAGCTAGCTGTGTTTAAATATGTAGTTCATGTTGGGTGAGGTAACGCTGCAATTTCATGTTATGTCGGGGGTTTTACAGTCAACGGAGCACAAAAGTGAAAATAAGCTTTGGCAGATGCCTTCTTCCACTTTTTTACTCTAGACCCAGAGAACGTCCCATTGGCTTTGCTGAATATGCTAATCTGCACACATCACACATAGGAGGACTGATATAGTTATTACAGATCAATGGTCTGCTAATCCCACAGGTTTGCACCAAGTGATGGGTGATGAATTAATTATTGTCTTAAAGTGAACCGATTATTCTGCAGTTTCTCATCAGCTAGAGCCTTCAGACAAGATAAGCAAGTCAGACATCAGGCTGAATCCTTCCTCTCTAATAATAGCTGGAAAAGTCAGATTCTTGCAGAGGAGTTGTTGATATTACATCAAAGAGAATCTTTGAAACATATATTATATTATATACAACAGTTCTTTCTGGTCCTCGAATCTGGTTTGCTGCTAGGAGTGTGATATTAGAGCAACATCAGAACTCCAACAGCCGCTTTACAGTTTATAATGGTATCACTCCACTTGTGGTACTTCTTACAGCGAGTGTCATGGCGGATGCCCAAATCCAGTATCATTTTATAAATATTTCAGTTTTTGTGGAATGCAGTTTTAAGAGGTTTTCAGGTGAGAATTTTATACTTTAGACCTTGCAAGACAAACAGCACTGAGCTGCGCGGTCATCGAAATTGACCCTTAACAGATGAAAGGATAATATGACAAAGATATCGCTTTCCTTAGCAGACATTAAAACTAATGTTTTATTGCAAATATAATCTTGAGCTGAAGAATGAATGCGGTATCAGATGCAGGTAATCACTCACTCAGTCAATCTCTCTCTCATAATATTCTACTCCGCATAATACAAAGCTACAAATACAAATTACTAATCAGTTAATAAAGCAGCTCAACGTTCCTTTGTTGTTAGTTCTAAAGTGGCATTTTCAAATTAGTAACGGAGGCTTGGGCTCAGCTGTTGAACTGTCAAACTGAGATTTTAATCCATGGTGGAAGAAAGTAGTTCTGCACAAATGAGGGTTTTTAAAGACACTTTGTTGTTGTTACTTATGTATTTACACACTTGTGATTTCAAAGTGTTGTATAAATGCACTGCCACACTCGTAGCTGTGCGAAATGGCTGTACATCGGCACGTTGTGATTACCTGGAGCCTCGTTTCCAAAGTTGAATTACAGCCGTATTGATATACAGCCATATCGCACTGCGACGAGTATGATATTGCTCATTTATATCATATTGTGCTGCAGCATTCCTGCAACCCTACATAGGATAAGTGCTTTGAAGAATGGAGGGATTTATATTACATTATATAATAATGTTTTATATTTTACCTTTAAACTCTTGCCTTTAACGTTAGCTGAGATGAAATACTTTTGTGTAATAATAATCAATTTGAATGACCTGCAATGTGAATATCTAAAATGATCTTAAACCGCATTTCTTGCATTGTTAAACATGCAGCTTTTATTACCTCTTATTAATTGAGAGACTACATGAAATATTTTAATCATTTTAAGAGTGAAGGAAAAAACTGAAAAGAAATCAAGTGCATTACTAGTTACAAAACCTAAGAGACATACTTTCCCTTATATATTCATAATAACACTTATTCAACAAGTATTTAACCTTTTAACATCATTTAATGCATTCATTTTTTGCTAATATTAATTATTTGTATATATATATATATATATATATATATATATATATATATATATGTATATATATATATGTATGTATGTATGAATATATGTGGAAATTATAATCATTAAGTGAACTGCCTAATGTTAACAGACTGAACCTTATACACTTAAAACATACTTTTTAAACTAAAATCTTGATAATTATAATGCAGAAGGAGTCCAAGTACACATTATGCGTCAACTACAAGGACATCTAATAAAATATGCAATATGCATTTTTTTTTCCCAAACCTCAGCATCTTATGTTTTCAGCATTCATGAATTCATATGCATTACTGTAGAACTGCAGATTTATTTGACAATCTATTATTAAGGTTGATCTCTCTTGCACAAAAAACGAATGTATAATAGGTGAATGCTCTGCAGAACTGGACAGGTGACATTTCTGAGAAGGAATTCTGCCTAATGCAGTGCATTCGCTGATGTTTTTTCATGACCTTCAGTGATTTTCTGGCGACTAACTACCATACTGAAAATGCTTAATTTACACATTAGCAAAGGACTCCCCAAGTACTATAGCAATGTAAAGACAGCATGCCGTGAAAACGAATCAATTAGCCACTTGCTGATCGCTCATGCAAAGCGAGCTTTATAATACGAGCAAGAGGCCACCAACCATACTTGCTGAAGTCTCTGCTGTGCTTTGATTTAATTATACTGTGGTGGCTTTCTGATGTCTAAAGACCCAGGGTCAGGGATTTGGGCACTGTGAATAAAGTCATTTCAATGTTCCATGTTGCTTTTTGTCTAAACAGCAATCTAAATGTTGCCATACCTACCCCCTGCTATAATTGACCAGTTAAATAAAGCTGATGAGAGAAGCACAACTGTGAAGGGGGGCCAATCAGATGTACGCTGGGTTAATCTGAGTCTCCACAGAAATAATTGTTGATATGCAACGCAATAATGTTCTTTAGCATAGTTTGTAAAAATCCTATCATACTGCTTAGATAAAACAGACGGGCTAAAGAAAGTTTCTCAGTGTTGCTGATACCTGTATTTTTTTCTTCTTTTCTTTTGAAGGTCAGAAGAACATGAGAGTTACCAGCCTGTTAATTTGCCAGGGGCTGCTGTGGGTGGGAACTGCCCAGGGCATTATCATCACCCTGCCTGTGCCCAAGCTGGAGGGCATCCCTAAAATTACAGGTATGATGGTGGCTCTTCATGATACATAAGTGCCTTTAGTCCTTTTGGAAAGTCTCTTCTACAATAATAGGACAATTACATAATGATTCCTTTGTTAGAAGAATAGTTCACTCTAAAATTGAACTTGTCATTATTTGCTTGCCCCATCACATCATCAAACCTGTTTTTTTTTGTTTGTTTTTTTTCTGTGGCACACAAATTGATAATTATTAAGAATTTTTACAAAGCTTTTTTCAATATGCCAATTCTTTGCAAAGCTCTTGAAAGAACGAAACACATCATAAAAGCACCATGAAGTCGTTAAATGAGTTTTGCGACTAGGGCTGGGAAAATAAATTGATGTAACCGCAAATAGAGAACGATTCCGAGATTTTCTGAATGCATTGCGATTCTCTTTTGAATCAATTCTAAGCTTCGTTTTTAATAGTACTGTAGATGGCACTGCATGACTTAGAAACACTGCTTGCTTCCAATTTTTACACACGCTTGAACCATAACGTTTGAAAAGGTTGAAGCGAAGGGTGTTCACTGTGGGCTGTGTTCACATTAGTTTCACTTCATAAAAGCATTCTGAGCCAAAGTGCAATTACATGGCTCAGCTGAATGCACAAGCGCTCTTTAGCGATCTTCTTTGTGAGCATTTACATGTGCGGTAAAAATTTGATTAGAGCGCTATCTGCTTTTAAAAACTAATCTCAGAATCGATTCCAGAGAGAATCGCGATACATTCGAAAAATAGCAGAATCGATCCACGAATCGCAAAGCATCATTATTAGTGTCATATTTAATTTATTTGATTTTTGTCATGCACAGTTAGTCACAAGACTGCATTTATATAAAAATGCAGTAAAAATAAAATATTGTGTATATAATATTGTATTATAATGTAAAAAAAAAAAATATTAATTACATTTTAAATAAAATAATTTTCTATTTTATTTTATTACAATTTATTTATTGCTGTGATGGTCATCACTCCAGTTTTTAGTTTCACATGATCCTTCAGAATCATTCTAAAATGAGTTGCTGCTCAGTATTTTTATGGAAACCATGTTGCGTTTTTTTAAAGTCTGTGTAAAGCAATATTATGTGTTGTGCATTTGTCACACCACAGATAAATGTGTCATTAACCACCTTGCCAAATTTGAATGATAAAAACATCAAGTAAGTAAAATAAGTTATCAAAATCTTGAGAAAAATAAGCAGTATAGACTAATTTGGAGTAGACGTCACAGTTACGTCACAGTTAAGTGACGTGAAATGAGAAAAATCCACGGAAAAATAGATAAAATGTATGGTTGTACCTGAATTGGAATGCAATCATTTTTATAGAATACTGTCATCAAAAACGCAATTTGAAGCTAAACGCAGACATTAAAACAGACAAATGGATAAAACCTGCTATGATTACTCTAATTTTAAAGCATTAATTTGATTTAAACAATTGGTCTACATAGTATTCACATTTGCCGTTTATAGGGAACATATTATATTTGCCCTACAGTTACAGCATGAAATACTACTTAAACCTATAACATTTAAAAAAATATCTCACAATTCTGAATTTTTGAAGTTAATATCTCATATTTTGGACTTTATAACTCAATTTAACTCAGCAATAGCGAGTTTGTCCATTCTGAGGGGAAAAATAAGGCAGAAGTGTGGGATATAAACTCAAAAGAGAGAATGACGAGTTGATTGATTAGAATTGTGAGATATAATCTCGAAATTGTAAGAATAAAGTCCGAATTTTAAAATGCAATCTCAAATGTACATTTTTTTTTATTATGTTATTTCATGGTTTCCATAGACTGCCACTTGAAAACTGTAATTTTCTGCCACCAAACTTTCGGCCCACAAAAAAAATGTCATCACTGTTTGCAAACACCAAATTGGTCTGTTCTCTGCTCTGGGATCTCACAGAAAAGCCACCGCCTCTCTCAGCTGTCAAATACGAATAAATTTAAATAAGGAGATCGAGCTGTTTTGTAAATTATTGCAAACAGGTAATATGCATTTACGTACGGTCGAACCACTGATGCTAATGCGCTCTAGTTATTATAGTGTTAGGGAAGGGCCCATGCTCAGTGGCTTCAATGAGTCATTGACACGTGATTTCAGACCAGCCCCAAAAATCCTAAACACAAAAATGGTGAAAAACTGTTTAACGGTCTAAGTCTATAATTCAGTCTTTAGAAACAATTCTCTGAATTGTCTTTCAACCTGATCTTATGACAAAAACATACCTGTGTGAACTTTTTCGCAAGATGCAAAATACGTAGTGCCATGTAGATTTCGTGACATATTCAATGTGAAATGTCCGCTGAGTGGAGCTAAAATAAGTTGTTTTTTCCCCAGAACAGATAAACGTACATGTATTTTTTTTTTCTGTGACGCTGATTTTGTAAGTGTCATCACAGCTCTGACTTGAAATATCTGTTGAGTGGCACTATAACTCTAAAGCTCCATGAATGTGGCGTAAAAACACAATCGCAAGCATGCCCTTCTGGCTTGTTTTTTAAACTCTCATCTTTTCAGCATTTCAGGGGATTCATACAAGTCTAAATCTGTGCTAGCTGAGCTACCAAACAAGCTTGTTACATTCTGTGTTCTGCCCATTTTTTGACCCCCTGCCAAATTATTACACCCTCTTGTTAAAATTGACTATTTAATCCTAACCCCACACCTAACCCTAAACCTACCAGAATTTTGCAGAACACCTGAAAGCGAAACATATGGAGCTGTAATCATAAGTGTGTACGAAAACAATTACAATCGCTCACTATTTTACCACCTCTAGTGTTTACTTCTGTTGGAAACTGCAGTAATATGTACTTATTGGTACGTATTTCACATCTTGCAAAAAAGTTCCCACAGGAACTTCCTTTTTATGGTGTTTTCCCCTCTACTCTGGAGCTTGTCCTGTAAAATTTCTTCATGTTCCACAGTAAAAAAAAAAAATATATATATATATATTATAGTGGATTGGAACAACCGAGGATGATGACCAAATAATGACCAATTTTCTGAGCTCTTCCTTTAATTTAAAGTCATTTCCGTAAGTAATATGCATTTAAATGTGTAATAATGGAAATCAGTTATCAAATTTTGAGGTTTCTCTGACCCTCTAGCAATGCTGCTTTTTTCTGTTTAAAGCAATTTGGGCTCTCTTTCAATGTGGCACAGGTAAGGGGATGACATCTCTTAATGCACACTGCGGGCCTGTGGATTTCTTAGTCGCCCTTTCCAGCACTTTGTCTCCTGATCTTCTGAAGCGGGATTCTATAGTGGAAGGGCATGATTCGGCCTGTGGAGTGGAGGACCGCAGCGACTCGTCCTCTCAGGAATCTCTCCAGCAGCCCAGTATTTCCACCCATGTGGATTGCAAAGGGAAGGGGCGGGGTGTGTTGCTACAGTATCGCCTCCGCTCAACCTCAGGTTTGCCTGGGCGACCGTTAACCGCAAGAGGGGACGAAGCCTCGGACTCGTCTTTAGAATCTTTGGAACACAGCATGGAAGACGGCTCCATATACGAACTCAGCGATGATCCAGACATGTGGGTCAAGGGTCGACCCAGCGAGAGAGACGGGGTGAGGAGGGACAGGGTTACCTCAGCAGCAGTCATCTCGGGTGGTAAAGGCTTCCGAAGACTGAGGGAGGGTTCAGTGGCAACCACCGTAGAAAGCACACTTATGATCTGGCAGCTTCCTCTCACTGTTTGAACTGAAACTGTGCTTAAAGACATAGTTCACCCAAAAATGAAAACTCTGTTAGAAATTACTCACCCTCATGTCATTCTAAACCTGTATGGCCTTTCATCTTCAGAACACAAATTCAGATATTTTTGTTGAAATCCGAGAGCTTTCTTATTCTGCATAGACAGCAATGCAACTGACACATTCAAGGCTCAGAAAGGTAGCAAGGACCTTGCTAAAACAGGCCATGTGACATCAGTGGTTGAATTGTAATATTTTGAAGCTACAAGATATTTTTTGTGAATTAAGAAAACAAAAATAACGACTTTATTCAACAATTTCTTTATGTGTTGTGGTACTCTTCTGAACGAGTGGTGGAGAGACTGACACGGAAGAGAAGAAATTGTTGAATAAAGTTGTTCATTTTGTTTTCTTTGTGCACAAAAAGTATTCTCATAGCTTCAAAACATTATGGTTCAACCACTGATGTCACATGGATTATTTTAAAGATGTCCTTACTATCTTTCTGGGCCTTAAACATGTCAGTTGCGTTGCTGTCTAGGCTCAGAAAGCTCTCGGTTTCATCAAAGATATCTTCATTTGTGTTCCGAAGATGAACGAAGGTCTTCGGAATGACATGAGGGTGAGTAATGACAGAATTTTCCTTTTTGGGTGAACTAACCTTTTAAGAAAAGACAATTCTGACATAATTTGCCCACCCACATGTCATTCCACGGCTGAATGCCTTTATTTTGAATTAATGTACTGGTCACTCTTTTTAAAGTAGTTAAAATGAATGAAAGCTTCAAACAGCTTCACAAAACTGGCCATACGACTCATCCTCCAAGTTTTCAAAGTCATACAGTAAGTTTGTGAGACGAATAGTCTATTTGAAGTTTCATTTTCCTCTCCAGTGGATCTGAATCAATGAGTCAGTGAGTGGAACTCGAGAACTGATTTGTGAACGAATCATCCAGACAAGTTTTGTATACGAGCTCAACTGATTCATTGAAAAGATCTGACTCAGAAGAATCATTCGTTTACGATATAAAGCATATCAGCTATATTTCACGAGTTCGAACTCTCATATAATGTGATAAGGCAATTTAATAAGCATGTTTGGCGTGCTGTCCAGGGGGAGGGCTCCGAGCTCGGAATGGAGCCTAAGCCAGAGAACTCCCCCCCATCCCGAACTGGGATGACTTAAATAGAGAGTGAGACGTTGGGGTGGGGGTGGGATGCTAGAAAACCGTCGTAGAACAGAGGTGAGCTGGCTGTATTTATACGAATTGAGCTTGTTAAGGTGATTGGCTGATGAGCTCCACCTGGGCCAGGTTGATTATCTGATCATGCTCCTCCCAAACCTTGTTAATAAAACATCATACAGTAAATTGTGATATTTGACTTCACACAAAGCTATCGGTGCACCGCTTTTATGGTGCGTTTTGTCATTTCGGAGCCTGACAGCTCTAGTCCTAAATTCATTTTATTATACAGAAAAATGCTGGCCAAGATATTTGAAAAGATCAAAGTAATATGGGTTTGGAAAGTCATGAGGATAAGTAAATTACAGATTTTTTTGTGTGTGGTACAAAATGTGACCTCTATACGTTTCCAGAAAAAGAATGTCTCCTATATTAATTGACCTTGCGATCTCAAGAAATCCAGGCCCTCCAAAAAGAATATTCCATAACTAATAGGCTCACAGCAATAAATTCTGAGTTAATTCTGCCTCTGCCACTCATACAGTTCTTGGAAGGTGTTTCCTTACCAGTAGAGAATTTTGATCCATGTATTTAATCTCAGGCTTCGCCATAATCAGGGCCTTAACTATTCAAATAGAACATTTCCTTGAGGCCTCAGTCTGGTCAGCCTTTAGTGAATCATGAATTTACCACACCACAGAGCTGCTGAGGGATTTTTTTTATTCCCCTGCGTCTGAAGAAATCATATCAGTGGAAAGTGAAAAGCAAAGTGAAAGGGGTTTCCATGCTTTTGTGCAGTCACTCAGAGAATAGTCTCACCTTTTGACTCTTGATAATGTGAACGCATGATTCCCTGTTGAAGTCAAGCCTGTGCAGGTCAGTGCTGCGTGAGTGTTAAAAATGGATTTCAAAACACTCGACGGCCTAAATTTCTGTGGTGAATGGTGAAGTTTAATTACAATTCTTTGTAATGGACACAGTTTTTTCTTATGTACACAACCTGAAAACATTTTCACCATATGGCAGTCATTTGAAACGTCTGCTTAAATCACCATTACTTAACAAGCAAGTTCATTAGCAGCTGGTAGTAGAAAGATATAAGCACCACTAATTGCAGGAAAGTTGTGGATCTTGTGAAGCTTTTGATGTTTATTTGATGTTGTTGAAGGGTATTCACTGCTGATATTTTGTGTAATATTGCGGTTCCATCTGCAAGCTACAGTTGGTTACCCTCGTTCTTTGTTCTTGTTTGATCCACATTTAACACAGTCCACAGTTTTCCATTAGGAATTGTGCCAGATGCACATTATATTGTGTTAAAGGGAATTGATTGAGGTTGTTTTTGGTACAAACGAACAAGTAAATAAATAATAAATTCATTAATGGATACTACTCTAAAACGCTCTGTTTAAACACCAGCTTGGCCAAACTTGAAGCCCTGCTGAACCAGCAAACCACCTTAGGCTGTTTTTTTGAAGACAGCAAATAAACTAGATTAAACTAAAATTCCTCAGAAACGGCTGCTGAATAATATAGTTACATGGTTTATTTTTCCACTTTGTCATAATGCATTTTTCATACCATGCAATATTATGAATGTACGAAATGCGTAATGTCCTGGTACTGCAAGCCTTTTTAAAACTGTTAAACTTAAATTGTTTTTATTTGCTTTATAACATAAAACATTTATGAAGGCCATAATATCCCACTGAATATAATAACTGTAGTGCTACAACAGTAATTCATTGTTTGAATATGAAAATAAAAGAGAATTAAATTTAACATGAATAATACAAACTGTGCATTATCCATCCATAAAGTAACCACTTGAACTTTTCATTTGTCCCCCGAATGCACTGAATTTTTATTTTTATTTTATGCTAATCAAATGTAGTCTCATGTTTGTCAATTCACTGTTACTAAAATAAAAGCATTCAAATCTACCTTTCTGTTTGATTTTTGTAAACAGCGGAGCTGTTATCAGTGCATGTATTAGTCTGAAGTAAATGTATGAATAAGATAGCAAACCAAGAGTGCTCTTGACTGCCACTAAGCTGACAAATTTATGCAGGGCCATGCTTTTTTCCCCATCTCTTGTTGACCCTCACAAAAGCAAAAATCCCTGTGATTACATACAATTTACACAGAGATGGTGGATAAGTACGGTGCATTAAATGACATGCCACACTGGAAAAACCCAGAAGCTGTACCAAAAGGTCAGATCTGAATAAATGTATGCATGTTGGGATGGTGACAAACTCGACCGTTGCCACTGCCAGAACATCTTAGATTTGAAAATGATCACTTTTGCGCAATGGAGTTCAGCACCTCTGTGCTCAGCAGAGGTATGACAATTTTTAATGGAGTTTGTTCTGGGTTTAAATTATTCATAGTGTCCTAATTTGCAAACTGTGTTAAAAGGAGTATTATGTTATGCATGAGACGCTCTCAAAAAAATTAAAGTAGTAATATATACACTTTAAGTAGAAACATGTTCTATTGAAGTACTACTACATACCTTTAAGGACCAGGTCATATGGTATTTTAAATGCAACTAAGGTCAGAAAACATTGTAATTTTCTCAGAATATACGTTTAATATTATAATCATTTTGCCGTTCCATAAGCATACTTTGCTCTCCCTTCTGAAAAAAAAAAGAAGCTAAAACCAGCCTAGGCTGGATGGGTGGTCTTAGCTGGCTAAAGCTGGAAGTAGCTGGTTTTAGCTGGTCTCCCAGCCTGGTCAGGCTGGTTTTAGCTGGTAGTCTCCCAGCCTGACTAGCTAAGACGAGCCTGGCCAGGCTGGGAAAGTGGCCAAAACCCCTCTAAAACCAGCCTGGTTGACCAGCTAAAACCAGCCAACCAGCCTAGGCTGGTTTTAGCTGGGGTTTTTTAGCAGGGCTGATTGCTTAGCTAGCCAAGTCTGTTGTGATTGGTCTTTCTGTATACAATGCAAGCGAATCTTGCCCACAGCTAAAGTTTAGCTGCTAAACTGTAAACACTTCACAAAACAATAATGGTGGATACGTTAGTGGAGTGCTAACGTGACTAACTGATGAAACAATAGAGTTTGTAAACCAAAGTATGTTGAAAACAAAGTAATTAGAACAATGACAGTCTACATTAATCAACACATTCTTAGGAAATAGTGGGTTCACCAGCGTAGGCTGGTTTTAGCTGGTCATAGCTGGTCGGCAGGCTGGTTTTAGAGGGGTTTTGGCCACTTTCCCAGCCTGGCCCAGCTGGTCAGGCTGGGAAACCACCAACTTAAACAGCCTGGGCAGGCTGGGAGACCAGCTAAAACAGCTACTTCCAGCCTAAATCAGCTAAAACCAGCCAACCAGCCTAGGCTGGTTTTAGCAGTTTTTTTTTTCAGCAGGGAAGACAGTAATATCTTGGTTTATCTGGAAACCTAAAGCTGCACTAGGTATGCATCACATATTAGCACAAAAAACTTGATATTGTATACACACGTAACGTATTAATCATACTTACAGGTTGTGGTTCAGTTTAAAACACGCTTGTTGGTCCAAACAAAGAAGGTACGAACATAGGGTAGAGCGGGGCACAAACTAACGCGGGGTTAATTGTAACACATATGCTAGCATAACCAAATTTATGGTATTTACTAGTTGCCATAGCAACACTATGCAGAGAAAAAAAAAGCGCCAAAATTCAATAGCCTTTTGAAGATATCGCTGAATATTTATTTTACCATAGTAAAGGTACATTTCTGGCTGAGGTAAACTTTTCATTTCAGTTTTTAGTATTCATTTAAAATTAGACAAATCTGCTATTATTTTAATCTCCAATTTGTTATTTATCAGTTTAGATTGTTTATTATTGCTTCGCAAACCAGCAGAAGACACTAACCTGCTTTAAATTCCAGTGGCGCAGATGGGGAACGTTGTAACCCTGTGTTACAATATGCCCTGCTGTTATTAAACTGTGCTATTCTATGACATTAGCAATAGCAATTTACACTATTTACTTCTAAGGATTTTGATAAGAAACCACAAAAAACAGGTGAATAAAGGATGACAATCAATGTTTAATGTTCAGAAGTTATTATTTCAAGAAATGTAAAGCATTTTGGCTCGCTTATGTGTGTCGTGTTCTATGAGAGCTGTGTGTGGAGGGAGGGGAGTGTTTTTCTGAATGTCTAAATGTGTTTCATCGATTTGTCCACATTGTTTTGAACTACTGTACAGCTGTGTGTTGTGATCAGGGCCGTTCCAAGCATTGTTGCGATGTGTTCATTGTCAAACTCCAAAATTAGATTTTTTTTTTTTTTTTTAAACTTCGTTAATTTATTTGAAAAAGTCAACACATGTATTTTATTGACAAAATATTTTAGTTTGTGTATATTTTTTTAATTCGATCAGATAACATTTTAAGCTGTCATATGGTCGTGTTACAACGTGCCCCTCACATGTTACAATGTACTCCACCAACGGGGCAGTTTGTCACGTTTCACTTCCTTTCTTTTGACGTAAATAAGGAAAAACGTATACACTGTAAATATGAAACAAAGCGATATATTTGTACTAGACAAGTGTGAAAATAATGTGGATAAAAATTGTACTCTGAACCCCACGTGGATTTACATAAACCGCGAAATTCAAAAAGTGTTAGGTTGTGCCCCGCGGCCCCCCTTATATTTTACGGATAAGCGTTTGTCTAATCCACGATTAGAACTCACCAAGATTAGAGAAGCAGTCCTCTGTACAATGACAAGCACACGACAAAAGGTTTGAATTGTAATGCTGTGGTATTCTGGAATAAATTCATTTTAACCCGATAAAGTTTGCCCGATTCAGCATGTTGAAGCATTCCAATATGTGAATATTTTCATAAGAACATGAGTCACTTAAAATGAAGAAAGTTATCAAGATAATTGATATTCAAAATGGTAAGCAAGCGCTGCTTTGTTTACATTTCATTTATCTGCGTATATCTCATATAACTGTATATATTTCGGTTTCTCCTTTTGAAAGACGAATATATAATATTGATAGCTGCTGATAAAGACATTAATTTCCTGATATAAAATAAGTCGGCTTGGGGTGTCTCTGCCTTTAAGACGGTTCAGAGTCGACTTGTTATTTATCATGCACTTTTTGAAATTTTATACTGTAGGATAGCTACGTTACAAACTGCGAAAAAAGATATGACCAGCTCTGTAAGGTACTAATACGATTTAGGGGTAAATAAGGTACAAAGATTTAACTTTCAGCTTTTGTACATTAGGGTGAGAGTGTTTTATGAACATAAACAAGACTGTGTTTGTTTGCAGTCAGTTATATCTTAATTCAGCGGTCAAGTCAAAGAAAATGAGCAAGTTCCGAAGTTCATAAATCCTCTTGTTGAGCACCAACACCGTTCTGGTGAAAAAAGAGGTACTTATAACCCAAGAACTCTTGGGTGTATTCAGATGCTACATGAGAGGTGTAAACACAGCTGTGAGAGTGAAGGTTCTGGGTTGTGAGGACAGACCAAAGCTCCTGCTGAATCTCTTCATCCTAGTCCTGCTGGCTTCAGAACGCCGGCCTTAGGCAGATACACGACCGAGAGCCCACTTAAACCCATGTTCGTGTAGTTTACAGCATGAGGGGTGTTTGCAGTTGTGCTGAGCACAATGTGATTTGCGATCAAATTGATTGGAGATCGCAGTTCTGTGAAACAGCTGTGCTTACATGCTGTTTCCTTGAGAAGTTTTGTTCGTTAGACAAGAAAATCACCCAGGCATGTTATTTGCTGAGGAGAAAACATCAAACAAGCTTCTGATACTTTGCATATTTACTTTAAGGTCAATGTTATTTGCACTTACTCAGTGTTGTGTGACTAGTGTACTAAAAATCTTTTAGGCAACTTTGAGAAAACTGAGAGACTGTAGAATCATAAGTGTGCCAATATAACCACACGAGACAATTCTGTCTCGGAACACGACCTTGGCATTGACCTTGTCAGTTTTAAGCCTGTCCGTTTTGCTGAAATGGCCAAGCGTGACCCGCAATATTAGAAATTTGCCACATATCATTACAAACACATTCATCTTTGCCGAAAAAGAGTCACAGCAGTGGTTATTTCAATTGCTTTTCAATTTGCATAAGTCATTTGCTCATTTCCTGTGAACCCTTGTAAAATATTCCAGTGGGACAGTCACAGCACAGACAAACCGAGATCACATGGTGCCACATGCTGAGTCAGTCCGTAACGCAGGACGGGTGCGAACGCTTTATTCGCCCAACATAAGCCAGCGATTTTACAGCAGTGCTGAATTGCATTCTAAAATGGAGTTTAGCACTAGAACGACCCATTTCCAGCCCCACTCTCGCCTTGGAGTCAACAAAGAGAGCCAGGTTGCAGTGCAAGCGTTTTGGCTGACAAACAGAGCGCAAACAGCAGATACATGTGCGTATTGTGCCACTAAATGTGTCCTGAGAGAGTTCCGCCTATCACGCAACACAGCTGTGAGCAAACCGCACGTTCCTTCTCAAGCTTTAGGAATCATTCGCATGCAGATGAATATTCTGAAAGCTTGTTTTATTTTTGATAAAAGTCACAGTCTCGCAATTTTGACAAAGAATGTCAGAGTTAATGGTTCGTACAGAGAATGCAAAAGACTGCTATATCTGTCTTCTATTAAGATGTGCTAACGAGGCCTGCAGCTTGTGACCAAGATAAGTATCTGTGATGTTTGGATGGAAAGTATGAAAGAACATTGACGCCAGTCAAAACAAAATGTACAGCGATGTATTGACAGTTTTGAGCATGAATTGTTAACTGGCAGCTTGAAAGAAAACATGCCACTGCATTTGAATGGCGTTTTCTAATTCCCAGCTCTATACATTGTTCATTTCTCTCTGTTGGACTCGCTGACCACTGGCTCCAATGGTTGGTGGAAAAAAATCTTTTGTTTGGAACCAACGAAACGTGTACAAAATGAAAATGGGATGGCATATCCATCATATGTATAATACATTTGCCCAAAAAGTAGTGAGACTGCTTGTTTGAAATGTTTGACCTTCATTCTCCCTGGTGAAAAAAACAGCTAAAACCAGCCTAGGCTGGTTGGCTGGTTTTAGCTGGTCATAGCTGGAAGGCAGGCTGGTTTTAGAGGGGTTTTGGCCACTTTTCCAGCCTGGACAGGCTGGACAGGCTGGTCAGGCTGGTCTTAGCTGGTCAGGCTGGGAAACCACCAGCTAAAACCAGCCTGGCCAGGCTGGGAGACCAGCTAAAACCAGCTACTTCCAGCTTAAACCAGCTAAGACCAGCCAACCAGCCTAGGCTGGTATTAGCTGTTTTTTTCAGCAGGGCTATTATCAAACCTATAGTGGGATCTGCAGATATGAAAAGTTTCTGTGAACTAACATTACTTTTCATTAACTTGTAATTATGTTTTACTAGCATTTGACAACCAGAGCTATTGTTTTATGATTTGAAAAAGCTTCTTTTAAAAGATGCATTGTGCCTCTTGTCTTTATTTAAAATGAATGCAATTTGGTTTGATATTTTGTGTTGTAATGCAAAATATCACATTATTTAAATGTCTTAAGAATCAAAAACCTAAGGTACCACTGTGCACCATCCAGTTATTTCAAAAACCTCTTCTTTCTGTAAAAAAGTAAACTCAGCATGTTGTACTCAGTGCTTTTTTTTAACCTTCAAAGCGGTTTATTCCTCAAAAATGTTTAGGCCTTCACCTGAACTCTTCAGCTACCTGCCTCAAGTAGACCTGCTTCAAGTAGATAAAATGCTTTGCAGGAATGTTAACATTCAAGACCTTCAGTTTTTTAACTGCACTTCCGTACCGGTCGCATTTGGATTCAGCCCGTGGAAGAATAATAATCGTCTTATCTGACACGAGTCTAAACAGATTCTGCAGGACAACAAAAAATATGACGCATCCTGTAAAACAATAACCGAGGGGCCAAAGCAATCTTTACTGCTTCCCCTGGTATTCTTTCTGAGAGGCTGTTGTTTCTACGATGTGCTGTGGCCTGATCTGAATCAGGCAGTGCATCGCTCATAGCTGACAAATAGATGGCATTCCCATGCCATTTGTTTTCAACTAACTCTTATGTGACAGATGCACCCCGAGCAAAGACGCCTGTGAGTGAATGTTAATGGAAGAGCTCTTTTTCACCTGGCCTGTTCTTCCCATCTTGAATGCTTGCTTACATGTAAAGCACAGCTCAATCATTTAGAAACACTCATTCAAGGTCTTCCTGAAAAAGGTCTCGTGGTGAAAAAAGAGAGCTGATTCTGTTGGAATGGAGATATTTAAGAATCCAAAGCTTTTTTGTCTTGTGGTATGACAAGATGGGGTTAATGGAATAGTTCACCTCTTATAAATAAAAGATAGGCTTTACTTTACTGGGTGGTGGGGATTTTTCAGATTCAAGTAGCTGTCCTGAGTGAATCAATGAATCATTCATTCAATCGATTTGTTCAGTAACACTGATTCGGGAATAAAACAACTGTTTTTACTCATGAGCCATTGAATTATTCACCCAAAACTACTAGTGCAAAAATGTAAGTAATAGTTCACCCAAAAATGAAAATTACCCCATGGTTTACTTACCCTCAAGCTATCCTAGGTATATAGTATATGACTTTCATCTTTTAGATGAGTACAATTAGTTATATTGAGTTATATTTTAAAAATGTCCTGGCTCTTCCAAGATTTATAATGGCAGTGAATGGGTGTTAAGATTTTGAAGTAAAATAAAGTGCCTCTATCCATCATAAAACATGCACCACATTTTAGGCTCTCTAAAGCGAATCGATGCATTTGTGTAAGAAAAATATCCATATTTAAACTTTATAAACTGTAATCTCTAGCTAACTGTCCTAGGCATGTTCATGAGAGAGTGGTGTTCTACTGCATGATGTTGGACGTCGGCGTAGCGTAAGCTTCATTGAGAATACGCTAGTCTCGTGGGATCCAAGTTATGGTTATAGCAAAGGAAACCCGTCTCCTTTTGGCTTTTATCGAAATCCTTCGTCATTTTTATTTTATAAATCCTCATTTTGTACTTCTAATTTGGTGTTTTTGTTTTGCTCTCTCATCTGCACTTCCACATTTGCTGTAATGCCACTCTTTTGTGAATGGGCATAAGATTATGGTTCATAAAATTTTAAATGTTGATATTTTTCTTACACATACGCATTAACTCTACGGAGCCATGTGGAGTACTTTTTATGATGGATGGATGCACTTTATTGAACTCCTATTGGACTATTGAATCTCAATAGCCATTCAAAGCCATTATTAAAGCTTAGAAGAGCCAGGACATTTTTAATATGTTCTGCATTTTATTAGACAGGTGACAAACGCACAGAGTAGCATTATAACAGAACTTTTTAACACACTGAAATGTATCTAATATGATAAAACAGCGCTGCTTTTCCTACTGCTTTTGAGCCGTGTATTGCGCTTGTCCTTCTTTAGCAATCGCTCCCATCGGATTGCATCGGCTGTGGGGATGAAGACAACAACTCCCATGATTCCACACTTTATCATGGCATCATCAAACTATGCCTTTAGTTCTTTGTTTGTTTTGAATATGCGCCCTCTAACGGCAAAAACATACATATTGTGCCTTAAAGTGCGCAACTGTTGGACATCCAGTATGAAGAATGCAGTATGTTCGGATTATGTTTATACTAAACACATTCATACTATACAAAACAAACTTTTCAAAAGTAATTACTTTTTTAAAAGCAGTCCCTTCTCTAACAGTATATAAAGATTTCAGGTACAAAATGTTTTTAGTCAGTGAACCATCCACTTAGGTGATATATTCTAAAACACTCATTTATCAAGCAAATGTGTTTATTAGTGATTCATTCAATCATTTACTCAGCCATTTAGGAATACCATTACTGCATTGCTCAGTGGCTGTGTTTGGAACTACGTTTTTATTTTCCTAGCATCTAAAATGCAAGTCACTCAGTATTAGCTATCAGTCTGACTAAGCTCCAACGTGGTTTAACATCTCTCTACAACCTCTTGATTCTCAACAAAAGAAGATAATTCAATATGTCTTGCCCTTTTGTATTTATTTGGTAAGTAGCCTTGAATGGGACAATGCACTGTACATTATCACAACCTGTGGCCCCATCTCCCTGTCAGAGTTTATTTTGCAGTAATGACCTACTGACTGTAAATATTACCTTACTTAATGTAGTCTGCCAGAGGAGAAATAGGTGGGTAATGACATAAATGAGGACTGCTTGAAAGAATTGCAGCTTGTTTGCTGTGCATTTGCTAGCAATATCCCGAGGACATCCCAGTGTGCTAAGTAAGCCCCTGCGCTCTCATACCGCCGCATGTTTTCTTAAGCAAGAAAACAAAAGTGTTCGCCTGAGGGGGAAGCAGCTGTCACCAGGGATACAAGCTGACACACAGTTAGGGGAGCAAGTCCC
The DNA here is from genome assembly GCF_049309525.1 of Garra rufa. Classification (NCBI taxonomy): domain Eukaryota; kingdom Metazoa; phylum Chordata; class Actinopteri; order Cypriniformes; family Cyprinidae; genus Garra; species Garra rufa. Next base: position 14,112,230 of record NC_133380.1, read on the forward strand.
AATTCTCCTATCAATATTTTACCAGTGAGATAGTTTTATGCATGCTTAGGGAACACGTCGGCTGTAGTGGTAAATAAATTGGGTATTAGAATTTAATATTTCAATATGAGATACAAGTACCACATCAACAAAAATACATCAAGGCTTTTTCTTGATAATATCATGAGAGTTGCATCACCCTGACTTTTTTGAGCTTAGGCTCCCTGAAATGATCAAGGAAGTCACTGTATACTCAGTCGCTGTGTGAACTGCACGTGTTTTTGACTACCTGATCTCATGACGAAAACAAACCTATATGAACTTTTTGGCAAGACATGAAATACTTAATAAGTACATACGTATAACTGCTGTTTCCAACTTAAATGAACACTAGAGGTGGTAAAACAGTGACTTATAATCATTTTTTGTACACAGTTACAATTACAGCTCCATTATGTTTCACTTTCTGGTGTTGTGCCGAATTCTGACCCCCACCAGATTACTACCCCTTTAGGCAATCATGTAGCAGTTTCAACAAGAGGGGGGTAATAATTTGTCAGGGGGTCGAAAATGAGCACAACCCTGGATGTAACAAGCTTGCTCGGTGACTCAACCAGCATGGAATTGGAAATGGTACGAATCCCATGAAAACATTGTTCACACTATGGGGTAGTTTATTTCGACTGCGTTTTAGTGCCATGTTAAAAAAAAAAGAATCTAATATTAAAGTTGTAAAATTTCAAGAATAAAGTCAAAATACTACAAGAATAAAGTCGTAATATAGACTTTAATTCTCTATATAATTAATTGTAATAAAGATTAAAGTCGTAATATTTCGAGAATAAAGTCGAAATACTACGAGAATAAAGTCGAAATACTACGAGAATAAAGTCGAAATCTTTCGAGAATAAAGTTGAAATGTTTCGAGAATAAAGTCGAAATGTTTCGAGAATAAAGTCGGAATATTTCGAGAAAAAAGTCCAAGTACTACTAGAATAAAGTCCAAATCAGGGGCGTAGATTTAGGGTGGACGGCGGGGATGTGTCCCCACCAATATCCTCCGACCATTGAAATGTCCCCACCAATAATTTAATCCACTTAAAAAAAAAAAAAAAAAAATCGCGCTGTCAACATTAACCTAGACACGCAGAAAGGGATAAATCACGTTCTCTCCTTGAGTCCTCCCGCCCCCAAAACACATATGAACATTTTGATTGGCTGTGCCTTTTCTTGTTATCATGTGAGAGGCTATGGCTGCATTCAGATACAAGCAGTGCCAAAAATGCAATGGATTTTTTTCCCGTGCAAGTAGGTGTGTTGTGTGACATGTGAGGATGGCGGCATCAAAAAAAAGATTGGTGGGCGGGGCATGGGGGGGGGGGTAGGGGGTGTTGTCATAGGTCCCCCAATGTCCAGAGCAAATCTACGCCCTTGGTCCAAATACTACGAGAATAAAGTCGAAATCTTTCGAGAATAAAGTCAAAATGTTTCGATAATAAAGTCAAAATGTTTCGAGAATAAAGTCGAAAGGTTTAGAGAATAAAGTCGAAATACTACGAGAATAAAGTCGAAGTACTACAAGAATAAAGTCGAAATACTACGGGAAATAAAGTCGTAATACAGACTTTAATTCTCTATATAATTAATTGTAATAAAGTTTAGAGTTGTAATATTTCGAGAATAAAATCGAAATACTACGAGAATAAAGTCGAAATGTTTCGAGAATAAAGTCGAAATGTTTCGAGAATAAAGTCAGAATGTTTCAAGAATAAAATCGAAATTATGAGATTAAAGTTATAATATTTTGAGAGTATATTGCGCATACAAAGGCCCAGATTGAGAGCACCGGGACATATTCCAAAGTCTTTCAAGCCTTTCAGAATCTGTCAGTTTTATAGCAAAATACAAACAATATGTCTTACATATTCTTTAATGTGGCTTGCAGATCGCTTTATTCGCTTCAGTTTATATTGCATGTGAGTCAATCATCTTTCCGACAATGATGAGACATTTTTTTTTTTAATTAGGTTATTTATTATTCTCGTGGTATTTTGACTTTATTCTCATAGAATTTCAACTGACTCTAGTCTCTTAATATTTCGACTTTATTCTCGTAGTATTTCAACTTTATTCTCATAGTATTACAGCTTTATTCTCGTAATGTCGACTTTATTCTCGTAGTATTTTGACTTTTTTTTCATAATATTTTTAACTTTATTCTTTTAATATTTCGATTTTATTCTTGTAATGTCGACCTTATTCTCGAAATATTACGACTTTAATCTCGTAGGCACTAAAGTGGCACTAAAGCACTGTCGTAGTTTAGGTGTAGTGCAGATGGCACATTATTTTAAAATGTCACGGACCATTAAAGTTATACCGCCACTCGAAGGACATTTTTAGTCAGAAATGTGGTGACACGCACAAAACCAGCGTCACATAAAACGTGCCACAAGTACATTCATATGTTCCGGGGAAAAAAACAGAACAATCTTTTAGCACCACTCAGTGGACATTTCACATCGAATATGTCAGGAAACATACATGGCTATTTCGCATCCTGTTTTCATCATGAGATCATTTTGATTTTTGAAAACATAGTTGTGTAATGTCATTGAGCCATATATGTACAAAATAGTGAAATAGTGTACTGCACAATGCTTTTTATACTTCAACTCTGTGCGTGAACAATGTTGGACAGTTTAAGGTTTCAAAACAACAAAGTTAAGAGCTTGATTAAATATTTAAACGTAACTTGCTTTTCTTTTGATATCAGAGAGAGGTTAAGCAGCAAAATATCTATCTGCGCTAATGCAACTGCCTGACAGCAGGTGGACCTTAAAAGTAGTGCACAGGCTGTGTCTATTTTTATCCGGGTTCATCAATAACCCTCATTACGCAACATGATACCATCTTGTTTTCTTGTCACATAAACAGATGTGTTGAAATCAAAGAGCTATGAGCCATTCTGTCCTACCAGGGATCCCTAAGAAGTTGCTTCATAGTGAAAACAAACAGGGTTTAAATAATCAATATTATTTAAGAAACTTCACCTGTTTTGTTCAGTCGAAACGTGACTCCCATCTCAGTTTCAGGATCAGGTCCACTTTTCCCACTGGGTAATTCTGTTTGTAATGCAGCCCGGCAAGTTTGGTATGACAGATGGGACATAAAACCCTAAATCCTCTATGTTAAAAAAGAACAGAGAAGATGATAAAAAGCAGTGTGTGAATTTCACATTTTAGCTTCAGAGAGAGAACAAACGCTATTTCTGGATCATCTAAATGAACTATCAATCTGTCAGAAGGCATGACTTCTAATTGGGCTTTCAGTGGAAATGTTCTACTCAGTTTTGGAACTAAATCGAGGAAATGTGGAAATCTGTCTGGTGATGTGACAGCCCAAGGTTTCTATGGATGTCTTCCAAAGTGCTGCTAATGAAGTATATACTTTTAAGCCTATCAATCATAACTGACAAGACATTATCAGAAGTCTTAAAGTAAGCAGATGATACGGTAATAATTGCTAAGCAGTCACATGTCGACGAATGTGGCCTTCAGTATCAAAGTAACATGTTTTTGCCCTGTGACCAAATCACGACAAGCCCTTGATTTTCAGTCTGGCTGTGCGGTGCCCTGCTGGGTGCTTTTAAAGTCATGTCTTTCACAGAGAGCACAACGGGGTTTTGATCAGACAACAACCCCTCATGTTAAACATGCCCTTCCCTAGTTTAAATGGCTGTCATCTCTTTTAAAGAAAGCTTTCATGATGTCATGGCAGCCATTTCATTAAGGGCATCATTCCCATTTAAAGCAGCCGATGGAATACGTATCAGTATATTAGTATATTCTTGAGAAAAGGCCCTCTGAAAGTTATACATTAAGGCTCAAATGAGGAGGAGGAAGAGCTCGTTTTTGTTTTTTTTGTGCATTGAATATTCAAGGGTGATTGGGGTAAGCTGTGTCAGTCTTTACTTACATTGCCCTCTAGATAAGGAGAAAAGAGAAATCTATATTATCTATATTGGGTCATAGTGAAATGACTTTTTGAAAATAATAATAATAATAATAATAATAGGGAATATTTAAATTATTTACATTTCAAATTAAAAAATATGAACATAAATGAGTTGTTTATGCAAATACGTATTTAATAATGTATTATCCTATACCAGAGTGTTATTTTGATGTACATTATTCATACTTGTTTACATCCATAAACCAAACAGTAAAATATGTCATATTTAAGAATGAGTAGTGAAGCAATTTTTAAGGTTTTTATGTTATTCTACTTTTATTTTATTTTTTATAACAAAAAAATGAATTCTTTTTTTTTTTTTTTTTTTTTAATATCACTTTATTGTTACTGAACAAATATTTTATTCAACATTCCGTTCATCAAGGTTGCAGAGAAATATAAAATTGTTTTCTCTTTGCAGTTCCCCAATTTGTGGTAGCTCTCAGTACATAATTTATGGTAAAACATATCCTTTATAATTATCTTTCAAAAGTGGCATTTTGTTTGCCAGTGCCTCTGAGATTCTTTGAAGAAATTTGGCCTGCACTTCAAGTTTTTTAACAAAAAAGTATTTCCTGCATTCCGTTTGAAAGCTTTGCAATGTTTGTTGAGCCACTGGGCATCTGGCACACTTTCCCCCACAGCTTGGGGGAAAATGCTTCATTTAATAATTCATGCTAATCTTTAGCCACATGATTATACATTGGCAGTTCACCAACATGCAAATATATTTTTAGATCTGTATACATTTGCTTTGACATAAAACACTTTACTTGTCATGTAGAAAATTTACTTTGAAATGCCAAAACCGTTTTATGCGTTAAGAAAATGATCATCACTTTTCTCATGCGCATCTATCAGTCGCTCTCTCTAAATATATGTGCATATACATACAACAAAAATTGCCTGGTTTTTATTAGATTATTAAGCCTAGGTGGAACGTTTATCTGACATATCTTCCCTAGATACAGTACATGAAATACATTGACATCACACACCAGACACCTGTGAAATGTGAGTCCTTGTTTTCTAGAGGGCTTAATGGACGAGTAATTGTATTTGTTTTGTAGTCTAGAAACTCAATACACCTTTGCACTGCGTCTCGTCTTTAATGAGGCGACGACAACACTACGGATCTAGATGAGCATGACTGGCCTTGACCGACACAAACGTGTTTCACCCTTGCTAAGTGAGTGAGTGAGTGAAATCTATACATCATATTGATTCTCACCTCTAGGTCATAGCGGTTTAGCTCCAAACCAAAGGTCCGACACAACTGTAACAACAAACCAACAGTGCCACGTAATTGCTCCAGTCAGAAGGTACACGTTCACAATCAATGATGCTGTGGCTTCACCAATATGGATCATCTTTATTCACTGTTATGTCATAAAAGCTGTTCTTAGAATCACAGAAATCTGATATCATATTCAGGACAGGAACGAAGCACAATGTACAGCAAATAACCAGTAAGTTCGAACTTTTTAAACATTTTTTTAAAATACATTCTATTTTACATCATTATATATTCAGAATAATTTCAGAATAAAAATACAAATTGCGTCATTGAAGTTTGGGGGTTGAAATTAATACTTTTATTTAGCTAGGATGCATTCAGTTCTATTATAAATAAATTAAGGGCAGTATTCTGGCAGTCATGTACGAATTTGTGAATGAACTGCTCATTTCCTGGTCTACTGACATTTGCTATAAGATCCGTTTGGAACATTACAAGGCTCATGATAACTTCCGTTAACTCTACATTTAGTAAATCCACTTCACCAGCTTCAGCAGTGAAAATTCAAACGAAAGACAGAAGACAACGAGCGCAGTACTGAAAAGAGGCGGAGCTAATTAGACCGCGAATTCGGCGTTCAAACTGTGTAGTTCACCACGTGGTTCTCACAAGATTCAAGTGCGTGAACTTGAAAGCGAATTTGCAATATTGATCAATATAATTTTAATTTGACTTTTTTTGCCCGCAAATCATTTCTTAACATCTGCCTAAGGATATGGAGAAGCTAACCATTGGAAAGTTTTCCTCTTTTTTGCTCATTGCTTCAAAACTGGCTGAAAATCAGGTTATTGTAAAATGTTTGCTGCTTGCGGCTTATTAAGTTTTTCCTGTTCGTTTTAGGCTGATTTAGTTATTATAGTGACATGCTGTGGTACGTTCTTAAAGCTGGTGCTTGTTCTTAAAGCTGTTATTTAAGGCTATTTAGTTGTATTGGAAACATATGCTTGTTGTTTAAGGCTCATATGGTTTTTGTAAACTTATTTATACTGCTCTCCCTGCTCTTATCCATACTAGGCAACATAGACCAATCCAGTTTTTTTTTGTTTTGTTTTTTTTTTGCCTAGAACAGAGACATGTACTGCCAATCCAAACTGTATGCTATTTGACAATCATCTTTGATAGTGGTCCTTAGAGAAATGTTTCTTTGAAACGTTATATTCATCAAAGACAAGCTCCAGCTCCAGGAAAAACACAATACAAATAAACCATAGTTCTTATGACTCTAATATTACATTACCATACAAAACGTATGTGTGGCCATAGTCGGATGTAAACAACAGCATGAATTGCATGATTAACGTACTACTGATTACGTTGTTCTGCTAATTTATGCGTCTAAAACCATGGATAAAATGTATGGAAGCTACTAAATATAGAGAAGGGCTTAGTAAGCAGGAAAGGGTGCAATATTTTGACAAACTAAAGTTAATAGGTGGTAAAGATTCATACAAGCAGTATTAATTAAGATATTAGCCTAATATTTCACCTACCTGACTAAAAATGATACGAACCAACACAAATTTTGTCAAGATTCTTGTCCTGGAAATCCTGGTTTGGCCAACCACAAACATTTGTTCCTCAGACAGTTTTTTGCACTTTAGTGCTTGATTTGTTATGTTTGGCAATCTATAGTACTCCGAATGTTTTCCCAGTCTGCCCAATTAGTACAGCCCAAAGCATTACAATAATTGACCAATTTCAGCAGCAGTAATCAGCCAAATATGCGGGTCTCGTTCGATTCAGTGGAGTTATTTAAGATCAGTGTCCCGCCAATATGGCAGTTTGATGACGCGTCGTGAAAACACTCTATGCTTTTTGCCAATCATCTTTGATAGCGGTCCTTGGAGGAATGTTTCTTTCAAATTTTCTATTTATCAAAAACAAGCTCCAGCTCAGGGGGAAACACATAATAAAAAGGTACAGTAGGTCATATGACTTTAATATTATATTACCTTACAAAAGTTTAGGGTCAGTAAGATAGAAAATTGAAGTTTTAAGTTATTAAATTATTTTAAATTGTTGTAATATTTCACAATAGGTTAATGTTTTTACTGTATTTCTACTCTAATAAAGAACATGAAATAAGTCTTACCAGCCCCAAACTTTTGAAAAATAGTGTAGTCCTATAAGAAGTCTAATGTGCAGGAAATGACTGTTAAGTTTGAACTTTACTCATAGCTTTATTTAGATTACAAACAATTAATGAGGTAGGAAGTGTGTCGCACCCATGTGAGGAAAACAAATGTGCTATTGCATGACAAACTATGAAAGCGCAGAGGTTATGGTGGATATATAATGACATATATGCTGTATGTTCTCAGCTACTTTTCAACTCCCTAATGACCCAAAATATGTTGAGTGGGAGAGCACTTGTCTCCTCGCCTCATTTGTGTTTATTGCCAACTTCAGCAAATGTATTCACTGACCTTATTTCCTGCTGCATTTGTTTATCCAACGATTTTCACTTCAAATAATTATGGCCTTACTCGCATCTTCTAATTTCTAATTTGTTAATACCAAAGAGACGCATAGCAGATGCTCCAGCAGGTAGCCACAAAGAGCGTTTGCAATCTCTCCTCTCGTTTAAAATGGAGGACGTCTCGGTTCGCTTCAAATCATTTTAAATATAACATATTATCCTCTTTGAAAATCCAGCCACACACTGTGAAATGGTAGCGGTAGTGAATTGCAGCAGAAGATTTTCTATAATCATATGGTGTTCTAAAACAAACACAGATGAGATTGAGGAGTCCTAATGACATTTCAGACACATTTAACAAGAGGGCTGTGAATTGGAAAGGATCTCTCTAACCTGATTTGCAGAGATGAGCCTTCCTTGTTAAGAGGTAATGGTCCCATTTGTAATACAATAAAGGGAATATGCGATTGCTCTCCAAAAAGCTGGGGCTTAATTATATGTAATTAGGCACGTTGCTTTGGGTTGCTTGTATGAGAGGCCAACCCCTGGGTAAAAATGATGTTGTAATAACTCTGAACATGACAATATTAACATCCAAAATAAAATTATTTTAATAATGCAGCGTGTCTGTTCCTATGGGTTATGAATGCTTAATGAGGAAAGAAATGTCATAAAAAAAGAGGAAATACTGTGCAAATATGTTTTTGTCAATGTGGAATGGAAATTTATGCTTTAATTGAGGACGAATACCGACCTGTTGGGTCCTGACTTCAGCTGTAGAGTTTAGCTTCAATAACATCTCAGAAAAATATGCGGCTACTCTGATATAAACGAGTCTCTTGATGCATTTTAATCTGCTGAGCTGCAAATGGAATACAACCGTCATAAACCTAGATTTGAAGCATTGGAAAATAATTTTCTTTCCCCACTGGCTTTTCTTGTTATAATCATAAACCTGACTAGATTTATGCCTAAAAATACTATATAACGCATATATAGTATATAGAAGTAAAAGGTCTACTGAAAAATAGAAATACTGAAAAAAGTTTTTGCAGTGCAATTTTACTTTCACATTTACTTAGACATCTTAAGAAGTTTTCTTCCTTCCCCAGTTGCCTTGGGCTCTTCAGTGGCTTTATAAAGCACTATTTTTTTTGTAAAGCTGGAACAATATGTATTGTGATTTAATTTGTGCATTCATGTGTGTTCTCAGGAGATCTTTAACATCCTTGGCCAGAAGAACACCACTGTGTTCATGGCTGTTTTACTTTAATTGTCACTGGACCTCATTGAAAACATACTTTAACCTACTTTTTGCCTGTCATGTACTCACATGAATAAATATTTGCATCTCTGGAGAGCACAGCCTCGGGGATTATTGTAGCAAGTGCAGTACGGCATGTAAGGGTAGAAGTAACACTTGATGTTAAGTGCGTAATCCCTGATCACAGGTGCTCGGTGCTTCATCGGGTCTCCGGTGAGAGAAACAGGAAAAGAAGTCGAGGAGAAGGTGAAAGAGAGCAAATGAGAGAGAGACGGAGACAGAGAGAAGGAGAGATACGGTGACAGCGAGTAAGCCAAACTGGCAGCTGTTAGTTCCAGAAAGTCACAGCATGCAAATGTTTCCCTAGGCAGAGAGGTATGGAGTCGTGGAGGAGAGTCTATTGCTTTATATTCAGCACTGCACTGACTTAAAGGGATAGTTCACTCAAAAATGAAATTCTGTCATCATTTGCTCATCCTTATGTCTTTCTTCCAATACCTGTATGAGTTTTTTTCCATCCATGGAACACCAGAGGAGAAAATCTGAACAGTTCTACTGGTGGTTCTCTGCAATGCAATTACAATAAATGGAAAGTGAAACTTTCTAGCTTTATAAAGGAAGTAAAAGCACCATACTTTGCAGCTGGGGTCAAATCTGAGCTAGTTTTATCCGATTACTCAATATCCCTAGTTAGTTGTTATTTCTGTTTTCTTTGCGCACAAAAAAATATTCTCATATCTTTGTAAAATTACAGTTGAACCACTGTCACATGGACTATTTTAACGATGTCCTTACTACCTTTCAGGGCCTTGAATGTGGTATTTGCATTGCTGTCTATGCAGAGTCAGAAAGCTCTCGAATGTAATCAAAAATATCTTTGTTTGTGTTCTGAAGATGAACAAAGACCTTGCGGGTTTGGAACAACAAGAGAGTGAGTTATAAATGACAGAAATTTTATTTCTTTATTTTAATCTTTATTTTAAGAGTGCATTTTCATAGCAGATAACATCCATATGATATTTGACAACTTTTTTCAGTCCAAGAGTCATTATTTATGTAAAATCATAACATTCGACATAGCTATCCTTTGCCACATTTGAAAGAAGTAGTCCGATTCAAGAACAAATTTGCAAAACCGGACTAAGGTTGTGTTCACACTTGTTGTTCCATTCATTTGGTTCATTTGGTTCGAACCAAAAATGATAAATTTGGTTCTGGTCCACTTAGCATTCACACTGGCAGTTTTGACAGCGAACCTAAAGATACAGAACCTAAAGGCATAGTGATACGTTCACAACCTTCACAAAAATATAAAAGCTGTGTTTGACTTAAAGCGGCACTGCGCAGACCGATGTATGACATCAAAGTACCCATTCACAGAAAGGTCTGCTCAGCGCTGCTTTAAGTCAAATACACCTAATGCTGTCTGCGAACTCACAAAGAGCTCGTAAAAGGCTCCGTACCTCCTCGTTGCTCTACATTTGCCCTCTGTTCATTTTGTTTTGGATACACAATTTATTCCCTTCGAGAAATGTCGCATAGCGTCGCATCTCATCATTACTTCCTGTTTTTGGTTAGTTTAGAAGTATTTACTCCTTGTCGCGTTCATATTTCAATTGAACCGCACCAGAATTCGTTTGGAAGCAGACCGGTCTTGGTCTGCTTGTTTGGTGCACGCCAGGGTTTGGATGGCAGTGTTCACACTTACTCAAATGAACCGCACTAACAATCGCACCAGAGTTCATTTTAATCAAACCAAACATGACAAGTGTGAACACACCCTTAAAGATTCGCTTTGAGTTCAACACACTGATTCAATAATTTGGTCACAAAGGGTAACAGCTTACTGAAAAGGGACATTATCAGGGAAAAACAACTTGTAAGCAGTCGGATGACTTCAGAAGGCTGTAAAGTGCACAAGTTGTAGACCACTTTTATGGTGATTTTGTGTCTTTTTGAAACTGCAATCATATCATGGATAGGTCTTGAACAGCAACTTTCATTTATGGCCGAAGTTTTTCTTTGATGCTTCTATATTTGCTCAGCTCTACTTTCTGTCTTTGTTGTCTAGAATCTATTCACTAAAAGGTTAAAGCAGTTCATAACAGCGCTGTGCTAGGGAGGCATATTGTGACAAATACTAGACTATGTTATCATGTTTGATAAAGGATTGTGTTCCATTGTTTTTTATTCTTGTCGCTTCCTTTGTGTAACCAATGTTCTGCTATCTTTTTACAAGCTAATTTTTCCAACACTGTTTTAACTTGCAATGGCCAGGTAACTATAGCAATCAATTGCTTTAAATGAAAGGTTTTACCTCTCCCTCCACTATGACATTATATATTGATCATGTGTAAACAGCATGCATTATTAATTTGCAGCCACACAATGGAGAAATCGATGCTGAGATCTCTAGCAGTAAACCAGAGTAAAATCACACAAAGCTTCGGTTTTGAGGCTTTTCTTTGTAAACTTTGTGCAGGGAACATTTTTGCTTGGGAAAAGTGTTTCAGAAGGCTGAAAAGAGTTTTATTCTGTAACCATTGAAGATGAGAATCTGGATGAAAGAGCTTGGCTTTCTCACTGAAACTTTTTGAACAAGGTTTGGAGATGCATAGATTTTGACAGTTTTTATGCCAAAGCTTATATGAAGGCTGTTCTACAATCAACAGCCCATGACTTCAAATTAAACACCATATGTCCACATCCTGATGTATAACATCCTGTCATTACATTTTACGTCAATCACATTCTCATTTGCATATAGTATAAAACACTGAATAAATTGCTTCCAGGACATTTATCTCTCTTTCTTATTGTATTCAATTCAATCACTGGCCACTTCAGGATGGAAATTCTCTTAAATACTTTGATATGTACAGTCACCTGGGGCATTTATTAATGGATAAATCACATCTCACGTAAGACATTTTACTGGATTATCAGCTAGACAGGATGTAGCGTAGTATCAAAGTGAAATGTAGCTGCGTCTAAAGAAATGTGCTAGTGGTAATTGTGAGCACTCTGGTGGCAATGAAAGTTAATTACTGCCTGATCTGATGACAAGGAGATATATAATACCTGGAGAGAGCTATCCGTTAGCATTCTCATTCATTAAAATGACAGTTGCTTCTGATATATTGCGATTCATTTTAAAAAGTTCCAAAAATTATTCAGTCAGAAATGATTTAGTCGCTAATGGAGAAAGATCCTTTTAGCCCCCATAATGGTTACGTTAGGGCAACTGCTAGCGGCGGCTAACTGAACCATGCCAACCACCCAGGCCTTGACCTTTGACTGACAAGCGTGTATGTCTTCATTAGTGTGGAAAACTTTAGGGGAAATGGTCGAATAAGGGACAGACCATTTCGCTTTAAGAGGAAATGGCTGACAGGAAAGCAAGACACATTAGCTTTGGTCATTAAAAAGGCTTTTGCGGTTCCGATTTTTAGAGAAAATGAATTCCACTGTGGTGCATTTTAACTTTTATCAGAGCCCAGTAAGAGTTGGCATTCGTGGTTATGCTTCATAATAATAACAACATTAAAAAAACATTATACATTATGTAATGTTTCATAAATCTTAATGTACATTAATACAGATGGAAATGTCATACATTTTCATGCACATATTCTGGGGTAAATTCTAGCAATTTATAATATGAATGATAGTATTATATATTAACATTTCTCATTTCTTGCCTTACAATCCATGATGCTTTTTAAAACCTAGCAAGTATATCATTATTGTTGTAATCGAGTATATGACATTGTGAATTATGAACTATCCATATTATCTACATTTTGGAAAACAAAATAATGCCTTTCTGACAGGAAAAGAAAATGACCACTATCTCATATAATAGTTGCCCCCAGTTCAACCTCAAAATTAATAAACTAAATTGATCATGATTGATTCCAGATCAGGAAATTATCAAGGGACTACGTAGAGGCTCTGAAATAAAACCACAGATAGCATAGTCTGAAATCCCACTTTTTGTTTCATTTACACATGTGACCCTGGACCACAAAACCAGCCATAAGTAGCACATGTATGTTTGTAGCAATAGCCAAAAATGCATTGTATGGGTCAAAATTATTAATTTTTCTTTTATGCCAAAAATCAGGATATTAAGTAAAGTAAATTTCCAACCCTAAATATCAACTTAAATTTTTAATAGTAATATGCATTTCTAAGAACTTCATTTGAACAAATTTTAATGGCGATTTATCTCAATACTTTGCACCCTCAGATTCCAGATTTTCAAATAGTTGTATCTCTGCCAAACATTTTCCAATCATAACAAACCACACATCAATGGAAAGCTTATTTATTCAGATTTCAAATCATGTATAAATCTCAATTTCAAAAAATTGATCCTTATGGCTGGTTTTGTGGTACAGGGTCACATATATGAAATGCATGAATTTAAATTAAGTTTAGTGGATCACAACCTAAAAATTAATCGCAGATCTGTTCTGATAGGGTCGGATTTATCTATGCATAATAAGGATAGCAAAATAAATTTAAAAGGGAGAAAAAAGTGCTTGGTTTGCTGTAGTACCAGCAGAAGCTAAAGGCACCATACTAACCATCCAAGCCTTGATGTGCAATGTCAAATTTGGGCCCTAAAGCAAAATTAATTAAAGCCACTGCATAAAACCTCACATGTTGTTGTTTTATCAAATCTGGATTTTGAACTTGGAAGTACTAGGCTGTGTTTACAAATAAATGTACTGTCAGACAGAAGGCTATAGACTTGGCAGCACTATATTTAATTTTTAACAGGAATAAAAGAAAAATGAGGCGGTGAAGAACAGAAGTACATTTTGTTCAGTGGATTGTACTGAACAACAGCCAGTTGTAGTTACAGTAGGGGTGGGCGGTACACCGGTATCATAGTTAACACCGGTGTGGCATTGCGCCACGACATGGATTTTCTAATACCGTCAATACCGTAATAAATCTATTATGTGCCTTGAACGGCTGCATTTACATCAACAATAGCTCATTCTAAATAATAAGGCACTAAAGTTTAATTTGCCTGCGACTGGTTGTCAATTGCATGCGCACATACAGTCAGTGCGTTCACACCAAACGTCAAGCGAGCATGCGCATCCCGTCACTCACTCTAGTTTATCCGCGGGAGGTTTCCCCATCACTCGCGCGAATAACAACACGGCGCGATTGACATGGCGGAGATAAATACGATCGCTGCTTTGTTCCTGTTAGGGCTGCACGATTTGGAGAAAAAATCTAATTGCGATTTTTCTGGTCAAAATTGCGATTTGCGATTTAAAATGCGATTTTCTACTATTTCATAAAAGAGCTACAGGTTTGATATGGTGGTTTTAACAGCATCAAAGAAAGACCAAGCATAATCACAAAGTATGCTACACTGTTCTACTGTTTATTTAAAACCTCTTAAACATTGTTGCCTTTAAAATAAAGTTGTCAGTTATCATGACAAATTAAGAAAATAACTACA
>NC_133380.1:14498314-14527138 GCF_049309525.1 Garra rufa
AATATTAGATGAAGAGCAGAGAAAATAAGGTTTTGATTACTAGTTCAACCTTCTGCAAGACTGTTTACATTGCAGATATGTGCACATGCAGAGTTTATTAGGTAACTGGCTACCAATACCTCCATGCTTTGCCTGGAAATTGGGCCAGTGTATGCTGTGTACACACGCACAGAAACAAACACTCCTACCCAGCAGGAAGTAAATTGACTGTCACACCATAAGCAGCAGTAGGGATCACCTGTATTGACCTCGCAGTCTCACATAATGCTCGGGAAGGAAGATGGCAACTGCAGGGACCATCAAACTCCATGTGCAGTCGCCTTTGTATAAACGCACACACGCATAGTTTCACACTGGAAAGAAAAAATCATCTTAAATAGTGTTTTCAAATAAAAATATCTACTAAAATATTTATAGTTCAGATGCACTTACTGGATTCAACTAGGTAAAGTTTCTTCAGTGTAATGTAAAAATCCAAGTCAACTCTATGGCCTAGCTAGACAGAGATAGATAGACCGATAGATAGATCGATAGATAGATAGATCTTTAAAATAACGTTTTAATAATAACTTTATTATTAGCAGTAGTACTGTCATTACATTAAGTAATATATTTCTGTCACAATTTCTTCAAGTTAAACCAAACTTTTATTTTGATAGGTTGCTGTGAAGACCTTTATGATAATAGTTTTTCTCAATAGAAGCGGTAAAATGCTCACAGAGTGACATTTCTAGAGATTATATATATATATATATATATACACTTCAGTATGTGTGTAGTAAACGAAAGCACATGTCTGTGCCATTTATTCACACAAAATCATGCAGGATTCATATTTAAATAGTATTTTTGCAGATTAACATTGACAGACACTAATCCATATCATCATTTGATTTAAGTGTACTGACCTACTTTTGATTTATTCATCCCAAATTTGGCAAATTCCATGACATTCCACAGTAAATTCCATTTTTAAGACTGGATTCCGCAATTCTATCCTATCTAATCTATAGATTTCATTTGAATTTTCTGGATTTTTTTTCCATTATAATTTTTCTAGACTCAGAGTTTTTTCTAGAGTCTAATTAACTGAAATAATTAACTGAAATCTTACAGAAGTTTAACAGCAATTTATTAAAAGTTTATCAAAAATTACATTTCTTATGCCCTATGAATTATGTTTGGATTCCATTTTAATTTTCATTCCATTTTAAAAGTCAAAAGCATCTCTAATTAATTGATTAATTTATTAAAAATTTATTATTATTATTATTTTTTTCATAAATCTTGTCATTTTCTGGTAAATAATTTCTCTGGTAAAAATTCCTTAAAAATAATATTTTAATAATAACTTTATTTTTAGCAGTAGTACTGTCAATACATTATGTAATATATTTCTGTCAAAATTTCTTGCTCTCGTTTTCTGGTCTCCATAGAAATCCATGTTAAAACGGGGTAAAAAGATACTGTAGACTATATTAATTGAACTAAGAGCACAATAATGTAGCCTTCATTTAGCGTAAAAAGGAAAAGCCTTCAACCCTAAGAACACCATCCCCACTGTCAAACAAAAACGAACCTAATGTTTTAGGGGTGTTAAATCACAGTAAACGGCACCATGAAAAAGGATCAATACATCAAAATTCGCAACAACAACATCAGGCAGTCTGCAGAGAAACTGTCCTTGGGCACCAGTGGACATTTCAGCATGACAACGACCCAAAACACACAGCAAAAGTGGTGAAGAAATGGTTAGCAGACAAAAACAATAATGTTTTGCAGTGGCCCAGCCAGAGTCCTGACTTGAATCCAATTGAGAATCTGTGGAGGGAGCTAAAGATCAGGGTGATGGCAAGGAGACCCTCCAACTTGAAAGAGTTGGAGCTCATTGCTAAAGATGAATGTGCAAAAATACCGGTGGAGAAATACAAGTCAGAATTTGCCAGGGGTATGAATAATTTCAGGCTTGACTGTAACTAGAAACATTAGAGACTGGAAATGTAAAGCATCTTTGCATTATGAGGCAGATGAGACTTACGTGTTCCGGAAAAAGGAGGATGGACAGAAAGATAGGTAGATGATAGACAGACAGATAGCTAAGTTGACAGATAGACAGAAAAACAGAAAGTGGTGAATGGATAGATAGATGTATACCTAGATGTATAGACAGAGATAGATAGGTAGGTAAACAGACTAACATTTCAGAAAAGGATTGATAGATAGATAGATAGATAGATAGATAGATAGATAGATAGATAGATAGATAGATAGATAGATAGATAGATAGATAGATAGATAGATAGATAGATAGATGGATAAAATGCTATTTTTGCAGCACATACACTTCCATGACACACAAACATTCACAAATCCTTTCCCCTGTAGCCTCCGACACGGCATTCCGTGTGAGATCCGGAGCGCCCAGACAGGATATTTCACAGGTATTATCTCTCATTTTCATTCCAGAGTGGCAAGAAGCCACACCAGTACGCCTTGCCACTGTAATTCAGTTCTCAGCTTTTGGCCTGTAAATAAATGCGCCAGTAAGGATCTTTCTTGAATCGCAAACAGAGAGATGGGCCATAGAAGTTTACTTGTTTTAAGAATTTCTGCTTCATCTGCCTGCATGCTGTTTAGAAGTACGCTTCTCGTTTTTTGAAGTATTGGAGAATAATAGAAGAGCTTTTGTTTTCCCAGTCCCATCAGAGTCTTACATGACAGTTTGAATTCCCTGACAACTCAACACCACACAAGGTGTCAAATGAGACATTATAACAGCGCAAATTGAAATTCTGTCTTTTCTAAACTCTCCCCTCACAACCCCCCATAAGGAGGCTACGTTGCTGAAGGTGTTTGAAAAATTAATTCCGTTCCATTTTAATATTTAATGTAAGTCATAATGTTAGATTTCTTCTTGTTCTTCACTAGCTTCTCCTTGTCTCAAAGCTGCCAGTGTATTAAGATGAAAAGTTTGAGCTGTCAATCAAATCTCAAACGCATCCTCAGGACCCTCCCCTTGCACTCCGACCTGGCCCTTTTCTCTCATTACCATGGACACCTCAATTCAACCTGTTCCTATGAGACCCAACTGCTCTTGGCAAAACATTCAGCTTTATACTCCAAAACAAAAGCACTTACGCCCACCGGGCCCTCCAGGGCCCTTCAGGAGAAGCCCGTTCTTCAATAAAAGCCCCTGATTATCACGCACATCTATCAGATTTTTTTCATGACTCTTCACCGGAACGCGACAACAGCGTTAAAAGAGAGAGATAAAATATGCCGTGTGTCATTGAAGCATGTGATGTCTCTTTTTAATCTGAAAGTGAGGACACTGTGTAGTGAAGCAGCACTGACTGTTATATACCTTGTCGAGAAGGTGAGCAAGATGGCTTGTGTTCATGCCAATTGCGCTGATTTATGAGCATTTCATTTTCTAATGTGGATTTGGGTGTGACTTTGAAATGTACAAATGTTACATTTTCTCAAATGCCTCTAAAGTGAGAAATGTGCATCAGTAGTACCTTTTATATAAACCTGCCAGTTCTATTATTTTCTAAATGTAAAGTCGTGGCCAAAGGTTTTGAGAATTACATAAATATTGGAAATTGGAAAAGTTGCTGCTTAAGTTTAAGTGCATATATTCCAGAATGTTATGAAGAGTGATCAGATAAATAATCCTTCTTTGCCATGGAAATTAACTTAATGCCGAAAAAAAACTTTTCACTGCATTGTTAAGAAGGCTTCAGGGAATCCAAGAAAGTCCAGCAAGCGCCAGGATCATCTCCTAAAGTGGATTCAGCTGTGGGATCGGAGTGCCACCAGTGCAGAGCTTGCTCAGGAATGGCAGCAGGCAGGTGTGAGCGCATCTGCACGCACAGTGAGGCCAAGACTTTTGGAAGATGGCCTGGTGTCAAGAAGGGCAGCAAAGAAGCCACTTCTCTCAAAAAAAACATCAGGGACAGATTGATCTTCTGCAAAAAGTATGGCGAATGGACTGCTGAGGACTGGGGCAAAGTCATTTTCTCCGATGAAGCCTCTTTCCGATTGTTTGGGGCATCTGGAAAAAGGCTTGTCCGGAGAAGAAAAGGTGAGCGCTACCATCAGTCCTGTGTCATGCCAACAGTAAAGCATCCTGAGACCATTCATGTGTGGGGTTGCTTCTCATGCAAGGGAGTGGGCTCACTCACAATTTTGCCCAAAAACACAGCCATGAATAAAGAATGGTACCAAAACACCCTCCAACAGCAACTTCTTCCAACAATCCAACAACAGTTTGGTGAAGAACAATGCATTTTCCAGCACGATGGAGCACCGTGCCATAAGGCAAAAGTGATAACTAATTGGCTCGGGGACCAAAACGTTGATATTTTGGGTCCATGGCCTGGAAACTCCCCAAATCTTAAAACTTGTGGTCAATCCTCAAGAGGCGGGTGGACAAACAAAAACCCACTAATTCTGACAAACTCCAAGAAGTGATTATGAAAGAATGGGTTGCTATCAGTCAGGATTTGGCCCAGAAGTTGATTGAGAGCATGCCCAGTCGAATTGCAGATGTCCTGAACAAGAAGGGCCAACACTGCAAATACTGACTCTTTGCATAAATGTCATGTAATTGTCGATAAAAGCCTTTGAAACGTATGAAGTGCTTGTAATTATATTTCAGTACATCACAGAAACAACTGAAACAAAGATCTGAAAGCAGTTTAGCAGCAAACTTTGTGAAAACTAATATTTGTGTCATTCTCAAAAGTTTTGGTCACGACTGTATACTTATATTTTCTAAAATTATATTATTACAACAGCTACGCCATTTGATAATTGTCAGGCTTGCCAAAATGTATATATATACATTCATGACCTTACAATACTGCTATTGTATACATTATAATTTTTATCTTAAAAAAAGTTATTCATAATTTTTTTTTGCAGCCCATTTGAAAATAAGCAGAGGCCCCTAGTGGCATTTTAAGTAAGAATGTTGTTTTGTGTTTTTTTTTAAATCTTGTAGTTCTTACGAAAGTTCGCAGAAGCACTCTAGTGGCAATAAAATTGTTAATTTATTGTTTTGTTTTATAAAGTGTTTTTTGTTTTGCAGCCCATCTGAAAATAGGCAGATGCCCCTAGAGGCTTTTTAATTACATTTCTTTTTGTTTTGTTCATGTTGGTAGGCCCTTTAAAATTTTGCAGAAACACCTTAATGGCATTTAAATTGTAAGTAAGTAAATAAATAAATACAATTTTAATTGAATTTAAAGTTTTAATTAACAATTTACCAGTTTGCAAAGATGTCTAGTGGCTTTATAATTCGGTCAGACTTTTCAGGTAAAATTTGTATTACACTACCAGTCAAAAGTTTTTGAACAGTAAGATTTTTCATGTTTTTTAAAGAAGTCTCTTCTGCTCACCAAGCCTGCATTTATTTGATCAAAAGTACAGCAAAACCAGTAAAATTTTGGAATATTTGTACTATTTAAAAGAAGTTTTCTATTTCAATATATTTCAAAGTGTAATTTATTCATGTGATTTCAAAGCTGAATTTTAGCATCATTACTCCAGTCACATGATCCTTTAGAAATCATTCTAGTATTCTGATTTGCTGATTTCTGAAAATATTATTACTTTGTTGAAAACAGCTGAGTAGAACTTTTTCAGGTTTCTTTGATAAATAGAAAGATCTGAAATATAAATATTTTGTAACATTATAAATGTCTTTATTATCACTTTGATCAATTTTAAGCACCCTTGCTAAATGAATTTCTTTCTATATAATCTTTCTCGCCCTTATTTGAAAGACAAGATCTAGCCTATTTATTGAAGAATTGATTAAAAAAGCCCAGATTGTACTTCCAAATTTCAATTTTCATTTTTATTTAGTATTTTAAATAATGATGTACTGATCATAATTTTTCATGGCCAATTCAGTTTTTTTTTTTTTTTTTTTTCAAGCAAATTGGCCGATTCCGACACTGGTTGCTTATTTTATTTTATTTTGTTTTGAGCAAATTCTTTCTTTCTTTTTTGCTCTATAACAAGCAAACTACCCTTAAAAATCTCTGTAGCCATTTGCACTTAGAAGAAAATTGCATTTTAATCACGATTTAAACAAAGACGCTACACACGTTTCATGAGCAGTTGTTTTTGATTTGAAATTGAATTAGACTGATTTAAAACAGAACAGTCTGACTCTATCTTTGCAAAATCATGCTACATAAAACATCAGCCATTAAGCAAAAACAGCAGACAGGCTGAATAAGAATGCAAATTCACTCTCTGACAGCAGGTGGCGCTTATGGAACAGCAGCAATACACTGTTTCCTTAACAAAGCAGCTCATAAATACTACTTTATACGGAGGTAAGAGGAGAAGAAAATGCCATTGCCCTCGAAACTTTTCTAAAAACAGTCAGTTCCATTCAGTGACAAATTCAATATTTATATACAGAATATGTGTATAGCCTTCAGTGATACATTCAATATTTCAATACAGACCCAACTCAATATTTATATTTTCTTCATATATTTCGACTATCGTAAACAGTGAGTTCGCTCTGCCTGCCACAATATTTTCTCCTCTTTGTGTCTGTCTTCAGCGTCTCTGGCCTCTGTTAAACATCCTGTTTACAGACTCAGGCATGAGGTATTTTTCTTCATCACTGTCCCAGTACAGTAGCTCACAAGTACTGTCATTTTCGGGAGCTACTGGGACAGTGATAAAGATCTACCAGGCGATTGCGATTTGTTGGGTTGGTGACCACTGCTGTACCTCCTTTAAAAGTTTGAAGAGGCCCTCAGTAGCATTATAATTCAGTCAAATTTCTGTTTTTATTAGATTTTATGATTCATCTTGCAGCCCCCTTGAGAGTTTGCATAAGTGTAACCGCAGCAACCATGAACACAGATATTGACGTCAGTCATTAAAAAGCCCATAATGGTCGACCAAATTATAAAACACAAATAATTTATTTGTCAATAGTTTACAAACCTATTCATGCATAAATTGCCACATTGAACGAAATTGAACGACGTTTCTAAGTGATGTTCAATGCCCTAGTGAATGTACAAGTGAAAGATGGCCTCAACTGACCTATGTGTTTGATGACTCATGAAAACATGAGCTATAGCGAATATTCCAAAACCATAAATTCAGCCTCGGACGTATTCTAACATCATACGCCCACAACGCCAATAAGAACAGGCCTCAGCTGAGAAATTCATGGCACATTTCTGTAATTACAGAATGTTATATTCCTGGCAGCGAGCGCTCTGTCCCTCTCAGCACACACACACACACACACACTGCAGAGTGGCAGGACCTGGCTAGGCAAATCCCTTCTTGCCTCGGTGTGATTTAGTGCTAATCGGCTTTTTATTACTCTCTGATTAACAATCCATCTACATTTTTAGAGCACGGTGAGAGAGAGAAAGAGAGAGAGAATACAGAGAGGGTGAGAAAGACTGTGAAGAAGCTGGAGTTTCAGTCCCATTGAGGTTATTTTGAAGAACGGAATACCAGAGCGAGCCAGACTATTGTGCAACATCGCCGACATTTCAGCAATCCAAAGAGGAAGTATGCAACAGAGGAGAGAGAATGAGCGAATAAGAGACAGAGAGTGTCGAAAGGCAGAGAGAAGGAGAGGTGGAGAGGTAAGAGGCTGCGAGAGACAGGAATTGAGAAATGTGCTGGCCAGGATTCAGAGACCCGGGCAGTAAAGCTCATCCAGAGAGAGGACACTTGCAGGGTGGAACGTGAGACCAATGCCAATGTACAAAGCCGGAGCCAAAACTCTCATCCAATCATCACGGTCCGTGCATGTCAAGCAGCCCTGGATGTAAGGGGCGGGAGAACAAAAACTCACAAAAACAACAATAAAAACTCTAGAAACTGCCAATAGACAAGGTTCAAATTATAGACATCTGCGAAGAGAAATGGCAGAGTGGTTTTATTTACAGCCGCTGCTTTGTTGTCATCGCCATGATGGTGAACGCACTGCAATTAACTCTGCCTGTGTTTCTACTCATCAAGCCTAAGTGAGCTATCTGAGGTGTGGGGGGAAAGAAAGCCGCGGCGGGGAGGGGTGGAGGCGTACATGAAAGGAATGCTTATGCGCTTGTGCTGAGAACTCACCCGCTGCCCTCATTCAATATAAATGAGCTTGGTTTCAGTCAATTTCTGCTTGTTTTAAAGGGGCTGAGCAGCAGGACGTTGCCGACCGCCGTCGAACGCACGCAGACGATGTTGAGATTGTTAAAGGATCACTTGACTGAGGCGAAGAGAGAGAGGCTGAGATTTTTTGTTAGCGTTATTTTTCATGAGACTTTTAGAAAATTATGATATCCAGAATTTGAAACATGGGCTCAAAAGATTTGCAAACAAAGCAAATCAGCATTTTTGAATGATTTCTGAAGGATCATGTGACACTGAATACTGGAGTACTGATGCTGAAAATACAGCTTTGACATCACAATAGTAAATTATGGTTTAAAATCTATTAAAATATGACCTTTTTTAAAATTGTAATAATATTTCACAATACTGTATTTTTTGGTCAAACAAATGCAGCCTTAGTGAACCCCAAACTTTTGAATGGTACAGTCAAGCCCAAAATTATTCATACCCCTGGCATATTCTGAATTTACCTTTATTCAACCAGCAAGTTTTTTTTTTTTTTTTTTTTTTTTTGACTGTAAATGACACAGAAGACAATAAGACGATGTACAAGAGGCATCTTTGTGGAAAAAAAAATATTTCTCAGCTTTTATTTACATTTGAACAAAAAGTGGCATGTCCAAAATTATTCATACCCTTTGCAAACTGTCACAGTCTATGGGGAAATCCAAAGTTCTATACTATTCCAAATAGTCCAAGCTGTTCTAAAGCATCATATATATATATATATATATATATATATATATATATATATATAAACATTTGTCGAGATGTATTTTTTAAAACAAGTCATAATATCTTTAAAAGCAATTTTGCTTTTCATGTAAGTGTACTTTTAAAAAAAAAAGCTAAAATATTTTTCCTGAACAACAAGATAAAAGACATAGAAAATAATTTTTTGTAGCGTAGAGCTCAAAATTGGGCATCATTATAGTTTCCAAGATGAAACTTGGCCCACATTTTCTAATCTATTTTTATGGTGTGCAGCAATAGCCATTTTTCCCCAGCCAGTACAGTTAGTAATACAGCCTCCTATTTGTTTTATTGGGTGTCCTTTGAGAGAAGATGCAAAGAAAAAGCGAGGAACAGAATGAAATAGGAAAAAGCTACAAAAATGGACCACAGGGTCGAGCATCTGAGTATCCCTATCAGGCACCGTCAGCAGTCTGCCCCCCTCTGTGGGGCTTCAGGGACAACAGAAATGGATGGATGGAGTGAGGCATTATGGGAATGTGTTGAGCTAGCAGACAGACAACTGTTTTTGTAGGCAGTGGTCTTTCTTTTCTTTGGCCTGGCACATTACTATGACAGCACACCCAGATGCTTCAGCTTCACTGCAGTCCAGGAAGGACAATTGTCCTCAATTTTGATCTTCTGCCTGCAGCTGAAAATCTCACTTTGATTTGCATTGTAGTCCATGTGCAGAATACAGAATGAAGCCTTTGACTCTTTGGAGAAGTCTGTATTATAATAAAACACTTCTTTTGTGTACTTCATCCTTTCCTTTGGAGTTGTGTAGAGATAAGCTATTACTTTTCTAAGCAATTGGGTTCTCAAAAAACGACTTCACCTTGAAGATGATAAAGACAGCCCTAGTTTACACTTAAGGAGAAATCTGAACCATATTTGTGACCCTGGACCACAAAACCAGTCTTAAGTAGCATTTGTAGAAATAGCCAAAAAATACATTGCATGGATCAAAATGA
Source organism: Garra rufa (assembly GCF_049309525.1). Lineage (NCBI taxonomy): Eukaryota > Metazoa > Chordata > Actinopteri > Cypriniformes > Cyprinidae > Garra > Garra rufa. The sequence continues at coordinate 14,508,187 of NC_133380.1, forward strand.
TCGATTTTTCTTTTATGCCAAAAATCATTAAGATATTAAGTAAAGATCATGTTTCATGAAGATGTTTTGTAAATTTCCTACCATAAATATATCAAAACTTATTTTAAGAACTTCAATTAGACAACTTTAAAGGCAATTTTCTCAATATTTAGACTTTGTGCACCATGCATCAATGGAAAGCTTATTTATTCAGCTTTCAAGTGATGTATCTTAATTTAAAATTGACCCTTATAACTGGTTTTGTGGACCTGGGTTTTAACCAGTTTTAACCACAGTTTTTTATGTGGACAAACACTGCATGGATTTGTTAACAAAATGTTAGAATCTAGTTTCAGGATTCATATATCTGTCATATGAGCTTGACACAAGCTTCCGTAATCAGCCTTTGAAAGACTGACAATGTCTTACAGTTAAGTGCTGGGTGATAAAATGATAACAATTGTTATCGCGCTGTAATTTTTCTTGATAAAGCGATAACAAGAGTTTGCTAAATGTTTGATATGAAGTTTATTCGCCAAAGGCGGAACGAAACAGCGTTTCTCATTTGAACCGCGTCACACACGGACCGTTTATCCGCTCGGCTCAAGTTCAAACGGCAGATGAGTTTACAAAGGCAAAGTGCAGTAACTACGCCAACACTGAAACTGAGAAAAATGCCTTTTTTTTAAATTTGCGTTTTTACGCCAGCTAGTCAAACATGTTGACACTCTCGTTTCTCTGAAATGGGACAAAATTGAACCAGGAGACTTTGCCACAAGACAAAACAATTGTCACAAAGTCCATTTTAAGCCTTAACTCAATTTTTACCAAATGTGTAGTTACTGCGCTTTGCCATTGGCCATATTGGTGATACTCTGATGTAAACAAATGCATGGATTGCACGGTTAATGTACTACTGAATACCTTGTTTAGCTAATTTATGCTGTCTAAACCATGAAAAAAATGTGTGGAAGTTGCTATATATAGAGAAGGGCCTAATAAGCAGGAAAGGGTGCAATATGTTGACAAACTAAAGTTAATAGGTGGTAAAGATACGTACAAGCAGTATTAATTAAGATATTAGATTAATATTTCACCTACCTGACTGGAAATGATCGGAACAAACATGAATGTTGTCAAGATTCTTGCTCTGGAAATCCTGGTTCAGTTTGGCCAACCACAAACAACCACCTTTTGTTCCTCAGACAGATTTTTGCACTCTTCTCCTTGATTTGTTATAACTTTTGGAAGTCTACAGTACTCCAAATGTTTTTTTTTTCCAGTCTGACCAATTAGTAAAGCCCAAAACATGACAATAATTGACAATTTTCAGCAGCAATAATCAACAAAATATGCAAGTTTTTTTCAGTTCAGTGGCATTGTTTACATTCAGTGCCGTCAATATGGCCATTTGATGCACTGTGAAAACACTCTATTGTGTTTAATGCATTTATACTAATGTTACATGTATTTAGACTGCTGTTTTTCATTAAAAACATTTAGCAACAGTTTTACCATGGTATTGAGGTGCTAAATGTATGGTTTCAACTGTTAAATCATGATTTAAATGTAACCTACTATGGAAGACAAATTGTTAATTTTAATAAAACTTAATATTAATATTTAAATTTCACCACATAAAAATGGGGTTGTTACAGTTTTTACAGATGTTACTGTTTTTGATAATGAATATGAATTTACGTCTGTAACTTATCAATCTGCTACTGTCAACTCAAACTACTGTATAATGTGTATAATGTGAGAGACAAAAATGTAACATTATTAGTAATGCAGCCTGCACTGCAAACTGTGCTAAAGATATGCATAATCAAAGTCAACATAAACCTGCTTCATGATTTGACACAATATCACTTATTTGAACATACACAATCTAAGATATTTATTTTGTTAAGAAAGAATGGCTGGAAAAAAAAAAGAATTAAAAAACATGAAGTGTTTGTCATGTTCTGACAATAAAAAGTAGTTTAAAACCACAATTAACAGTCTGGTTTTTGCAACTTTTACTTAGGAGTGAAAATCTTCCTTTATCATGTTAATTGATTTGCCCATTTCTCCCAGTCTTGCAGTTAATAAACTTTTAATCTTTTTTCACAGGCTCCCAGAGGTCCGGATCTCAGACAACGGACCTTACGAATGCCATGTAGGAATCTATGACCGAGCAACACGGGAGAAGGTCGTCCTGGCATCAGGGAACGTGTTTCTTACAGTCATGTGTAAGTATAAACGCACTGCCGAAATGTTCTCTTTTGTATCTTCCCTTCATCAAGCTTGTGAAACATCATGCACTAATTTGAAACCATCTTCAAACGAGATGATGTAACTGTACAGTATCTTCAAGATTACAGTAAGTGGACCTTAATGTGCTCAGATGGACTTTTGGCATTATGTAGTTGACAGGAAAGTGGCGGCGCTGCTTGCAAAAGCTGACCTGCAATCTCTTTCGTTGTCTTTTAACTCATCGCCTGAGGTTTTGAAATGCTTTATCCTGTGTTTGTTATTTGGAAGTCTGCCGTACTTTCTCTGTTAGAGCTTGGCAAGTTGGGCCAGAATGGGCTGATCATTAAGGCTGACTGTCTCCATGTGATAAGGACCTTTGAATGGGAGGTAGAGGAGCGTCTGTGTGTGTGTGTGTGTGTGTGTGTGTGTGTGTGTGTGTGTGTGTGTGTGTGTGTGTGTGTGTGTGTGTGTGTGTGTGTGTGTGTGTGTATTTGTGCGTAATTCATAACACTTCACTTTGAACTTCCTCACTCGCTGCTTATATTCATGCTGTGCTGCGAAGCATCATTTAGGAAACTCTGAGGCGATGAAAATGCAAATATTACAAAGAGAGCTGATTTGCTTTTAATCGTTGTACGCATGTTCCCATCTCTTATTTATTTATTTACTTTTTTGGTAGCATTTTATAAGAGCTTTCCTAACTTTCATAAATAAGGCATAAACAAACCTTATTAAAACATTATATAATGCTTTGCAAATCATAATTATACAGTGAAATAGTTTAAAAATATGATTTGCTAAAGCATGATTTCCCATACGGGGATTCACGTGTTGATAAATAGCTAATAATTTATCATATTAAATGTAAAATAAAGATATATAAATGGGGCTGTGTGATAATTGCTGTATAGCTTCATGGCCAATCAAATCAGAGGCTGCAATTGAATTGAATTGAATATAATTGTATAGGTATTATTATTATTATTATTATTATTATTATTAGTATGATCAAATATTCAATTATCAGTACTCATGATTAATCACATTTAAAATAAAATAAAATTGTTTACATAATTTATGTGTATACAGTGTGTATATTATATATATATATATATATATATATATATATATATATATATATATATTATAAATCATACATACAGTATATATTTAAAATATTTACATGTATATATTTATGGTCATATCATTTATATTATATACAGTCAAGCCTGAAATTATTCATACCCCTGGCAAATTCTGACTTAAAGCTACTTTTATTCAACCAGGAAGTTTTTTTTGACCGGAAATGACACAGGCTTCTCCCAAAAGATAATAAGACGATGTACAAGAGGCATCATTGTGGAAAAAAATATTTCTCAGCTTTTATTTACATTTGAACAAAAAATGGCATGTCCAAAATTATTCATACCCTTTGCAAACTGTCACAGTCTATGGGAAAATCCAAAGTTCTATACCATTCCAAATAGTCCAAATTGTTCTAAAGCATCCTAATTACCCTGATTCATTGGGAACAGCTGATTTAATCAACTCAACAGGTGAAAAACAGAAGCTCTCTGCTGTTGGTTTGTGGACAGTCATGGCTAAGACAAAGGAGCTCACTGAGGACCTGCGGCTGCACATTGTGGCTGCTCACAAGTCAGGAAAGGGCTATAAGACCATATCTAAATGTTTTGAAGTTCCAGTGGCTACAGAGCAAAGTATTATTAAAAAATACAAGAAGTTCTGCACTGTGAAAAATCTCAGAGGACGTGGTCGGAAGCCAAAAGTGACAGCTGTGCTGGCCAGGAGGATAGTGAGAGAGGTAAAAAAGAATCCAAGGATCACCAGCAAGGCCATCCTGATGAATTTGGGCTCTGCTGGTGGCAACATCTCAAGGCAAACAGTCCACAAACACTGCACACCGCTGGGTTCCACGGACGCAGACCAAGGAGGACACCACTTTTCCAGATAAGGCCCACAAAAGCCCACTTGGCCTTTGCAAATGCTCATCTGGACAAAGAAGAAGACTTCTGGTCTTCTGTTTTGTGGTCAGATGAAAAAAATATGGAATTGTTTGGCCACAATGATGTAGCCTTCATTTGGCGTAAAAAAGGAGAAGCCTTCAACCCTAAGAACACCATCCCCACTGTCAAACATGGTGGTGGGAACCTAATGTTTTGGGGGTGTTTTTCAGCCGGTGGACCAGGGAACCTAATCACAGTAAACGAAACCATGAAAAGGGAGCAATACATCAAAATTCTCAACAACAACATCAGGCAGTCTGCAGAGAAACTTGGCCTTGGGCATCAGTGGACATTTCAGCACGACAACGACCCAAAACACACAGCAAAAGTGGTGAAGAAATTGTTAGCAGACAAAAACAATAACATTTTGCAGTGGCCCAGCCAGAGTCCTGACTTAAATCCAATTGATAATCTGTGGAGGGAGTTAAAGATCAGGGTGATGGCAAGGAGACCCTCCAACCTGAAAGAGTTGGAGCTCATTGCTAAAGATGAATGGGCAAAAATACCAGTGAAGACATGCAAAAAGCTGATCAGCAATCATAGGAAGCGTGTGTTTGCTGTAATAGCCTTTATTAAGAAGGGTATAAATAATTTTGGACATGCCACTTTTTTTCAAATGTAAATAAAAGATGAGTAATATCTTCTGGGAGACGTCTGTGTGATTTTCTAAACAAAAGAAAACTTGCTGGTTGAATAAAAAAAAGTCAGAATTTGCCAGGGGTATAAATAACTTCGGGCTTGACTGTATAAATATATTGAATATAAAAGCATAACATTTTTCTTAAATATATACATGTATGTGTGTGTATATATATATATATATATATATATATATATATTTATTTATATTTATATAAATAAATATACACAGTACACAAACATATATTATGTAAACAAAAACTTTTATTTTGAATGCGATTATGCGTGATTAATGAATTTGACAGCACTAATGTGTTGTTAAATTATTAAAATAGTAATTTAAAACTCATGGGGTCCTTAAAAATCTAGGCTACATAAAAAAGTTTGCCATAAAAGTTACTATTTATTTATTCATTTTCTAGATGACTGACTGTTTAGCTAGAGCTTATTACCAATTCTTTCTATCGCCAAATCAGCCCCCACAGAGGGATTATTTATTACTCCACTGTCATGATTGATGCTTGAAGGTGTTACCTTTCATCTGTTGCTTTAACACAACCTCCATGTCCACCTAAAATGAGGACCCCAGATACTTATGTACACCCTGTACTCTCCTAGAGCCATTAGCCAGGCACTAGCCTAATGACAGCCGGCCTATCTTGAGTATGTCATGGTTCATCCAGCGGTCTGAGATTCAGCTTGGCGTTAATAAGGACCTCATCATTTTTCGGCCCATTGTTAAATTGAACAAATAAGAAAGTGTATGGTCCTCAGGCTGATAATTCTATCCTGGAAAGCTGCTGAGCTCTCTGATAAGACAGACTAAAAGTCTGTGAAAAGCCCTGGAAGGGCTGATGTGAATAAACATGCCCCTGAATAAAAAACGCCATTTCCAGCCTCTTGAGCTGGAGAACACAATCCAGTATGAAGGAATTACATGCCCGACGGAGGCTTTGTCGATGCTAGCGTTGATGTTAATGGGCTGCTCTTTATCAATATGAGATGTTTTGAAGAATCTTGCTTGTAATTGGTTAGGAATCGAAGGAAAGTGTGTGCGCCTCATCTAGCAGACACTCGTAAATCCCTACACCTCTACAGGGGGAGAAGGATAGCCTCTAGCATCGTGGCTAATTGCCATCTAAGCTGAAACAGAATTATTCATAACCTATTAGTGTGGCAAGTTCACCGGGGTAGAGGAGAAGGAAAAAAAAACATGACGAGTGAGAGAATGAAAATGAGTGAAAAAAGTTCATTAATAGGAATCCTTGTGCAGACGGTATTTTAATTTGCTAAAGGACGTCATAAATAAGAATGTCTGTTTTAATGAATTTTTGCCTAGAAATTCAATCATTTGCTTTTTGATCCTAGAATTCAAATTATTTGGGCCTCTGCCGCTCGCCTTCATGCTAATTGAAAAGTCTGTAGTGACTCTACCATCAACTTCAACTTTAGAAATGGTTTATTTGGGAGGACATGTGATCAGACGTTGACTTGTGAGCATTTTAGTCAAAGTAAACCCAAATCTGAATGTCATATAAGGATGAGAAATTGAACACTCCTGGCCGAATTCACTAAAGAACAAAGTATTCTTTGATTTTGATGCAAATGCTTTGCCAAACGCATAAAGTATACTCCATTTGATAGTATGTGATCACAGTTGAAAGTTTCATACTTGTCCAGTGTCTGCACTTTTTCTCTCCACAAGTTATGACGATAAAAAATGTACTGTAGTTGTTTAAACTAGAGTTTCAGGTATCTTTTAAAGGGATAGTTCACCCAAAAAATTCTGAAAATTCTGTCTTAAATTACTAACCCTAATGTCCTTCCAAACCCGTAAGACCTTTGTTCATCTTCCTAACACAAATTAAGATATTTTTGATGATATCTGAGAGCTTTCTGCCCCTCCATAGACAGCAATGCAACTGACATGTTCAAGGCCCAGAAAGGTAGTAAGGACATTGTTAAAATAGGTCATGTTACATCAGTGGTTCATCCTTAGTAAATTGTTGAATAAAGTTGTTATTTTTGTTTTCTTTGCGTACAAAAAGTATTCTTGTAGGTTCATAAAATTACGGTTGAATCACTGATGTCACATGGACTATTTAAACAATGTCCTTACTACCTTTCTGGGCCTTGAACGTGTCAGTTGCATTGCTGTCTATGGAGGGTCAGAATTCTCTCTGATTTCATCAAAAATATCTTATTTTGTGTTTCCGGTTTTGCATTAAGAAGATTTGATTTAAATTCTCACAGCAGTAATTCGGTGTATTTTGTGCCTGGTTAAACCATTTTGCAGGTGGTTAGCAGATAAGACATTGGTTTTGCAGGAAAATACTGTGTTTATGTAGGAAGTCATTGGCAAAGGTCACAGGAAAGTGACACAACACATGTATGCAGCCGTACATAGCTGCTTAGTTTGATGGTATCTTTTCATATAACCGTTTCCGTGACCTTTCTGTGATATACAAGGGAAATTAGCATTTCCCCTTTTAGTCGGTGTTGAAAATGTGCTCTGTTCTCTCACTGCTGATGTTTGTCCTGTCATTCGCGGCTGCGGGGCCATCGATTGCCTTATCATCGACAAACAGAGATGTCCTCATCTCATTATAATGATGATGTTTGTTCTCGCTCATTTCATAATAAGTCTGGTCCACATATCTCCAACTGCATTTGCCGACACATCACAGGCTGACAGGCCCCCAATGTCAGCTGTTACTTGTGTATACTGCTTGCTATTTATTTATTTGAAATTGATGCATATAATTCCATTCTTGAGGCTAAATGGTAAGTTAAACTGCAGCACTCAAAGTAGAATTTAATACCAGAAGAGATGACCTTAGACAAACCTGTGAAGTAAGTCAGCAGAGCAAGTAATTAGTTCAATTAAATGCTATATTCAGTAAAAGTTGTCCCGCTGGCTGTAAAGGCTTAAAGATGAAAAGTCTCAGCTGAATTAAGCATAATTAATTTCTTTTGTCCACTACCACCTTTTAATTGTCATGAAGCAAATTTAATGAACCAAGTGTAATTGAGAAGAAGACAATGTAGCCAACTAAAAGGGTTTGTAAAGTGTGCTCCGGGTTACTTCACACGTGTATAACTGGCTAGATATTGTCAAAATCTAGATTATGCACTAGTGTTAATTAATGTTACAGGTTGAAGACAACTTAAACTGTAAGATACCATCTGTGCACTGTAAAATATTTGACAGAATATAGGACATAAAGTAGGCATCGGATTCAAAATTCACTTTTACGTAGTGTTTGCATACAAATGCATGATAAAAATATTTTGGAAAAGTCTTAATTATCAAGCCGTTTTGATTTTCTGAGCAGTATGACGTCTCACACTTTATATTTTTTATAATTATTCGCAAATTCGCAAAAAGGGGCGGGATGAGCAGAGCTCATTATTATTAAGAGACGTTTTAAAGAGAAACATTTTACCGCCATTGAGAAATTGTAACCAAAATATGTTACAGACATTTCATGAAGACCCTGTAGATTCAAACCAACTTGTGAAAAATGGGCGTCTGATGTCCACTTTAACAGTAATTTGTTGTATTGAAGAGACAGTTTGCCCATGAAATGCAAATTCTTCATTCGCTCACCATCATGTTTTTCTAAACCGATAAGAAGATCTTTTGAAAAATGTATTTTTCATTCATATAATGAATGTCAGTGAAGTTCAGTGTTGTTTTGGATCCCTCTGATGTTTCTTATACGCACAAAACACTTGAGACATTTATCAAAATGTCATCTTTTGTAAATATGCGGAAGTGAACGCTGGAGCGAATTTTCTAAGAATCACAGCTAGTACTATTTATTTGTACATTTTGTCTGCATTTTACTTCAGAGTGAGTAAATTATGACAGAATTTAAATTTTTCACTTTTTGCTTTTAAATCCTCAAACAATTTCTGCCCACTTGGCTTCATTTATAAGTACATCCCTGAAAAGGTTAGCATCAGCAATGAGCAATTTACTGTTACTAGTACTGTTACAACATTTTCTGTTGATCATGACAGCAGTAATTCATCAAATGTTGAAGAAGAAGCAGCACACTTTCTGCATTTTATGAGCCGACTCAGAATCGTAGCTCTCTGGTCTGCAAGATGGAGAATGTGGGGTGCAAATTGTGTTGAGTACCAATTTTCTGGGTGTGTTTGCACTCTTACCTGATTTACATAATTCCTTTAGTGAACCAAGCATTAAAACAGCACAGATAGTGCATAAAAACAAACAACGCTATCAATGTGTGTGCAACTCATTCTTAGTGAATTTCCCCCCTAGGGCACAAAGGCAATCAAGGCTCAAGGATCATCTCTTGCTAATTCAAGCCTTGTGCTTACCATAAAAATCCAGTGGGATGAGGCTACACTGTTAGCAAACAGCACTTTAGAAAGATAATTGCACATACAGACTGATATAGCTTTTCAGTTCAGTTTAGCGCAGACTGTAAAATATTCAAAGACCAACCTGTCTGCAAACATCTCTATATGTCGACTCTGCGTTCACATCACGTAAGCATGTGAATACTTTGTTTTAACCTTTGCAAAGTGCATGGAGGTAATTGAGAGGACATCCTTCACAAGACATGAGGGCCTTATATTTATATACACATTCAAAAAAGAGAAAACGAGAGAGCTGGTGGCAAAGAGAACGATGAGCCGTGGGGTGCTTGGGGAGCAATTACTCCTTCATCCCATAAACTGGTATTCACTTCAATTACGGCGCCCAACTTTAATCAAGCAGTGTGTATATATAGCCGTGCAGCTTTTATAAATGGAGGAATTAATGACACCTTGCTGCAGCACAAACATGAAGGAGTTTGGAGACTGCGTTTGGTGCGGGAGCAGCTGCGATGGAGGTGAAAGGGGGGTTGATGGATAGCTGTAGAGCGTTTGTGAGAGTTTGTGTGTGTGTTCGCACAGTGATCCTCATATGTTTGGGCTCAGACCAAGAGAATCAGGCCTTGTCCTGAGACCGTGGAAGGATGTCAGTGCCAAAGGCCAGGATATTGCTCTTGAGGACATTGTATTCATCATATTCATCTCTGAGCAGGCTTAATGTATGCAAGGTTATCGTGGGGCTCCAGTGCTCTGTCTTCATCTGGCCTCTAAGCAAAACTCATTATTCTAAATCCATGTGCTTCAATGTTCCCTGTTTCCTTGAAAGGCCGCCAGGTCACCGTTCGGACATTCCAGCTGGATCCTACCTGTTGTTTTGTACATCTTTTTCATCAGAAAATGAATGGTTTGAACAGCATCTGAAAAGCACGATAACATTCATAAAAGCTTAATTTTAGACATGATGTCTGACCTCCTGCAATTAGTTCTTTGATGGTGGAAGGATCTTTTTTGCGGTTGTTTTGCCAGCTTAGCAGGAGCCTCATTGAAAAGAAATAGAGATACTTTTGAAAAACAGATGAATTATTAAATCCGTCTGAGGGAGAATACAAAAAAAAAACAGGAGTGGTAATAATAGGAAAAATAAACAACCATCAACCATCAACTAACTCTCGCCTGTGCTTTCATTTAAACGAAATATTTTGTGGTCCGTTCTTGTTTCCTTTCCAGCTTGATGTCTTCAAAGAACCTCTGTTTGGTGCCTTGTCAGTTCGAAGCCTCTGAAATTGTGAAGAGGTGAGGTTTAATAATTTGTGCTGTTGCTACACTATGACCTGTCACCTTTCCCAGTCCACGTACGTAGATCATTTGGCTTTTGTGTTGCTGAGAGAAAGCGTGAGGAGATCTGAGCGGTATAAACATCGTCTGCGACCTCGAGGTCATATGATGAGGGTCCTCGCTCTTGAGAATAGACACTTAATATATTTTCACTCGCATACAGTACAAGTAGTTGATGCTTTTGTAGAGAGCAGATGAAGATGTTGCAGACTTCAGCAAAAACTAGGGATGCAACGATACCATTTTTTCAAAACCGATCCGATCCGATACCAGGCCGATATCAGTGGGGGTATTTTACCTTCAAAACTAAAGAATGTATACAATTCACTTTGTCATTAAGATTTATTTGTTTTAGGTAAAGAAAGAAATACCAAATCTGCTTGCACATTGTTGGATAAAAAAGGGGGACAAAAGAGAGACATGCATGAGTGCAATCAAATTCATAAATTCATATTAGGATTAATGTTTTAAAAATAACATTTTGAAAACAGAAATATTACAGATATAAATAACTGAACAGATCTGCCAGCAGATGGCGGCAAGACACTGATTTAATTACTGAATCATTTCATTGATTTGATTCATTCGAACGGTTCTTTCATTCAGAAATAAAGCAAGTGACTCTCTGTTTGAATGGGAAATTGAATCATTTCACTAGATTCGTTTAAAAACGCACGTTCATTCATAAACGAAACCGCTGTGTTTGAGTGGAGATGCGCAGCGGCTCAGTTGTGACTTTTCAGACTACTTTTGACGACGAAATAGAGCAAAATCATGCAATAGTGTTATAGTCAGACAATGAAAGTCATTTAATAATAACTTCTTATTTATTTAACTGCTGTATTAAACAATATCTAATTTAATATAAATATTTCCAGAAGATCAGGGACATGTTTACCGCGCTGAGGTAGACTTTGCATGTGAAAGTTCTCTCTGAACTCGCCTGTCACATTCACGTCACATGTGGTTGTGTAAGCAGCACAACGTATTGTAAATGTATTTTATTTTTAAGGCAATGTTTTAAAATAATTGTGTTCTTGTATGAGTTATTATAGTTTTTACAGTAGACCATTATTTCTTGCTATTTATTTAATGAAACTCTGGTAACAGTATCGAATTTGGATCGGTCACGCATCACCGATTTCCAATCCATTCAAAAAGCTTGGATCGGCGTCGATACCGATCCAGAGTATCGGATCGATGCAACCCTAGCAAAAACGTTATTACCCCCCAGTAGTTGTTTGTCAGAAACATAAAGATAAAGTATTTTATGAAATATAAGGAAGACCAACATCTTATATCACTATATGAGTAATTTTATTTCACAGTAACAATATATATCAAGATATAATTATTTTGATTTAAATAAGGTCTTTATGATATCAACATTTTTGATATCATAAAAATTTCATAATTCTTATCATCAGTGTTAATGTCACAAAAAATAATGCTACCCTAAATAAAAAAAAACAAAAAAAACGTAAGCATACTGAAGACAAGTAAACAAGTAAAAAATTAGAAACTAATTACAAGCAAGTTTGACCAATTTGACAAGCAAGTCAAAAAAACTACTTACAACAAATAAATAAGAAATTCACTGTGTACATATATATTACAATGGTGATTTAGTGCCATGTTAAAAAATAATATCATAAAATATAATATAATAAAGTCGTAATATTTCAAGAATAAAGTCGTAATTATGAGAATAATGTCAAAATATTTAGAGAAAAAAGTTGAAATGTTTCGAGAATAATGTTGAAATGTTTCAAAAATAAAGTCAAAATGTTTAGAAAATAAAGTCGAAATGTTTAGAAAATAAAGTCGAAATGTATAGAAAATAAAGTCGAAATGTTTCGAAAATAAAGTCGAAATGTTTCGAAAATAAAGTCGAAATGTTTTGAGAATGAAGTCGTAATGTTGCAAGAATAAAGTCAAATTGTTACGAGAATAAAGTCGGAATGTTACGAGAATAAAGTCGAAATATTACGAGAATAAAGTCGTAATATTTTGAGAATAAAGTTGAAATGGCGAAATATTTCGAAAATAAAGTTGAAATTATGAGAATAATGTCAAAATATTTTGAGAATAAAATTCAAATGTTTCGACAATAAAGTCGAAATGTTTCGAGAATAAAGTCAAAATATTTGGAGAATAAAGTTGAAATTATGAAAAAATGTAGAAATATTTCGAGAATAAAGTCGAAATTTTTCGAGAATAAAGTCAAAATGTTTCGAGAATAAAGTCATAATATTTTGAGAATAAAGTTGAAATTATGAGAATAAAGTCGAAATTTTTCGAGAATAAGGTTGAAATGTTGCGAGAATAAAGTTGAAATGTTACGAGAATAAAATTGAAATGTTTCGACAATAAAGTCGAAATATTTTGAGAATAAAGTTGAAATTATGAGAAAAATGTAGAAATATTTCGAGAATAAAGTTGAAATTATGAAAATAAAGTCGAAATGTTGCGAGAATAAAGTCAAAATGTTGCGAGAATAAAGTTGAAATGTTGTGAGAATAAAGTCGAAATGTTGTGAGAATAAAGTCGAAATGTTTTGAGAATAAAGTCGAAATGTTACGAGAATAAAGTCGTAATATTTCGAGAATAAAGTTGAAATTATGAGAATTAAATCATAGCAATTGAAGTTATAATAATTTGAGAGTATAGCCTGCATATGCAAATGCTAGAAATTGCCAGGCCAATTTATTTGAATATATGTGGGATTATTAGCAGAAATCATACCTTGTGTTATACTCACTGGCACAGTATGCTTGGAAATAATATTTCACATCTTCAACTGCATTCACTATGCCTATTTGTAGTGCGCCAGCCACCCAATAATAGCAATAAGCTTTGTGCTTTTGGTACCCTTTAATATAAAAAAGTCTCAGCTTTCAAAATCTGTCAGTTTTATAACAAAATACAAACAATGTGCAATAATGTGCTTTCCACACTCTTTAATGTGGCAGGACAAGATTCCTGTATTCATGTGAATCAATTTCGTTTTCTTTGTGAAAATTCCATCACCTACTCCACAAAAACGTCTGTGGCATCCATTATTTAATTCCTCACATATATTTAATTAAAAACAACAATAAAACATTGAAGTGGACTCCAACTCATTAACATAAGTTATATTGTTGTCTTTTCTGAAGTATATAAGTTACTATTTACAAGCCATTTTATTCACGGTATAATACAGTAAATTACTGGAAATTAAAAAAAAAACATGTATAGCCGAGTTTAATGAAACAAATGTTTCATTGTAATCAGAAAGATGACTGATTCACATGCCGCTTAAACTGAGGCAAATACAGCAAAGAAAAACTCTTCCGGTTGTCGTCCAACCCTAGTTGACAGTCATTTAATTGTTTAAATTTGTTAATTTCTTCTACCTTTACCATCATTTAACATTCACTTAATGTGTATGCATTCATTGTGAACAGACTAATGGAAAACTCATCACTTCTGTTTAGGAAACAATGTAAACCCGCTTTGGATTTGAAGGCCAGAGGTATTAATTTACCTTTGACCCTCTGAGACCCTCAAGGGCAGAATGAACCTGGGGAGTGTTCAGTAGCCGCAATCCACCTGGCAGTATGGCTATATGAAGTGATGTCAAACCCTCTTTCTCTTTTAATTAGAAGATGATTCATTTAACCCCCGATTACAGCACTATAGAGAATTGGATGCTGGATTTTTATGTAAAGGATAATGTACAGCCAAGAGTCAATTGATGTAAAATAACCCCAAAGAGGGTTTTTAATTACTCTGAAGGGGCTTTTTTATTACCTTGAACCAGCTTGCTCCCTCTACTTTTATCATTTTTTTTAGGTTTGCATATCAAATGAATGTTTATTACAGTGTTTTCATGCCTTGTAGTAATTAATGGATGAAAACAACTGAAAATGTCCATGTTATTAATTATAGAGCACTATAGAGGCACATCTGTACATTTTATGCCATGACTGCATTTTGTCCGGTGGACCGTAAACAGCAGACATTATGCAGATAACAGCACTTACAACCAATCAAAGTGAAGTAAGGGCTTTATTCTATGGGTTTTGTTTAAACCTGAATGCCTATCCAACATGCAAGCAAACAATTAAAATCAAGTGCAAAATTTCATGACAAAGTATGGAAAGCACAACAGCTTAATGAGCATTTATAGCACAAGCATTTATAAATGGACCAGCAGGCCCTGAAGTGCTCACAGATGTCAGAGCAACGCAGCACTTTTCTGGTGGTGGTCCCCGTGTCATTTTATGCCATGTATTCAAAGTGTTCACTTGACTTCTCACTTTAAGTATAGAGAAGCCAAAAGAATGACACACTGCGTTTGCTCTCCCATGCTGTGCTATTGTTTAGCAGATTACATTAGCAGTGAGTGTGCAATGCCTGACGTGGATCTGCTATTATTTTCCTTGCGTGAACCGAGAGCTGTTTATTAGAGCCTGGGCGAATGCGCTCCTGTGGAGGATTGGTTGTTGCTCAGCAAATGATGCCCAGCGTGGTCAAGGCATGTGACCAATAATGTGCACTTGGATTTGATCAGAATAAGACTTTTGAAGGGGTCATTTCATTATTCTCTAACCCTGTGAGTCATCTGGGTAATATATGTATATGTATGTAATATATGTAATATATGTATATATATAAATTACAGCTGCTGCCATCCACAGCGGGAAGGATACTTGAGTTCCCCTTCAGTCGTTTCACTACGACGTTACATATGGGAACTCGCTTGAGAGTCCAATCATCTTTGAGCCTTATTCAAAAGGCCAATGAAAATTGGCGAGTGGCATTTGCACGCCAAGCCACTCCCCTGTACACAAAAGACGTTACTGCGAGTTTGCTCTCCCGCTGGCGTGCTGCTGATCGAAAAGAGCAAATACCTAAAAGAGTGTTTTGGCAGCCGCCAGCGGGATCCTGCGGGCGGCCGTTTTCATGGCCATTTAAGCCTCCTGCACTCCAGCGAGCAAGCCCCATTGAGTGCACAGTGTGCCGCGGTTTCCTCCCTGGGCAGACCGGGACTAAAAGAGCAATTTCTCACAGCTGTGTAAAAACGTTCTTTTCAGAATGGTTTTCCGGCCGTGCGCTGCTGGATGTGGCAGTTTCCTCACCTCTGAGGACGGACATGAACACTGCCTCACATGCCTGGGCCGAGAGCATGCTGAGGCAGCGTTCACGGATGGTTCGTGCGTTCATTGTGAACGCATAACCATGGTCACGCTGAAGAACCGCCGCTCCTTTGGTAGGCGGCTCCTCTCGTTGCCCCACGGCTCGTCGTTAAGCCGCCAATGCTTTTCGGCCGCCGTGGCGAGGCACGAGGGGGACTTACGAGTCACCGTGCAGAACGTGCCGCCGGCCCCCAAAGCCCTGTGACCTTCTGCACCCCAGCATGGCCCCGTCGAGTGGCCGGAGCAGTACGCTTCCCCACAGCCTGGGCTGAGCGTCTCCTTTGGCTCTCCACAAGAGGAAGAGATGTCTGTCGCAGCATCAGAGGGAGAGTCTGACGGTGAAGCAGACATCTCGGCGGGCCAGCGCCTCGCTGTGGTCGCTGCCCCATCTGACATGGACGCTGAACTCTCAGCTATGCTCCTCCGAGCCGCCAGGGGGATTGGCCTGGAGGTGCCTCACACCCCGCCAGCCAATCCCTCTAGGCTGGACGATTGGTTCCTGGGGAGGGCGCCTGCGGCACCGCCGCGCCCTCCCCCGTTCCATTCTTTCCGGAGGTGCATGAGGAGCTGATTAAAACGTGGCGGGCGCCTTTTTTATCTCGCCCGCTCTCTGGCTCCTCCTCCCTCGCCACCCTCGATGGCGTGGCAGCCCGGGGATACGAGTCGGTTCCCCAGGTTGAGCGCGCTGTCGCGGTGCATTTATGCCCGTGTGGCACTGCCACCTGGCGGGACTGGCCGCATCTACCCTCCAGAGCGTGTGAGCGCTCGTCCGCTCTCGCGGGCCGCGTGTATCGCGCTGCTGGACAGGCTGCTTCCGCCCTGCACGCCATGGCCACCTTACAGGTCTACCAGGCGCAGGCACTAAAACAACTGCAGGAGGGTTGTCCTGATCAAGAAGTGATGCAGGAACTCCGTGCCGCCACCGACTTTGCCCTCCGGGTGACGAAGGTCACGGCACGGTCTCTTGGTCAGGTGATGTCCACGGCCGTGGTCCAGGAGCGACATCTACGGCTCAATCTGGCGCAGATGGCAGACGCCGACAAAGCCCGCTTTCTCGACGCTCCTATCTCCCAGAGCGGCCTATTCGGCGACACTGTCGACTTTGCCCAGCAGTTCTCGGCAGTCCAGAAGCAGATGGAGGCCATCAAACACATCTTGCCCCGCCGCGAAGCTACCATCCCGTCGCCGAGGGCGCCCGGGCTGGCGGCCCGGCGCAGAGCTGGCCGCGGGAGAGCGGCGCCGCCCGCGTCTCAGGGACCGGCCAAGAACACACGCAAAAGATCTGCAAAACGTCCCTGATGCGGGCAACCCTGAGGTGATGGAGATTGCTCTTCGGGGGACGATGACATCAGCGCCCCCGCTCCCGGTGGAGGGCCGGGAGCCACTGTGTATTCAAATACCACCCACGGGTCGGCGGTACCCACAAAATTTAAAAAAGAAAGAGCAATTTTCCTCACCTCTGGGGTTCCGGCCCCGAGTTCCCCTTTACACTTACACTCGGAACCGGACTCGGAGCCTCATATCACCAGCGCGGGAACCAGGGAAGAAGGTAAGCGCTGCTTATGGCAGTCTGACTTTTCTCCAGGACGTTCATCCTTCTGGGTTCAGTCCCCTTCCCCTTCCCCCCCCAGGCTGCCCCACCTAGGTCACGTCGGTCAACGTTCCCTTGATACCCCTGGCGACTCGGCTGGGAGCCTGGCTTCAGCTTCCCAGCCCCTCGCGGTGGTTGATACGGACGGTACGTCTCGGCTATGCGATTCGGTTCGCCAGGCATCCGCCCAGGTACCGAGGCGTCCTGTTCACTACTGTCCATTCGGACATGCATGCCGCTGTCCTGCGTGCGGAGGTCGCAGTCCTACTGGCGAAGGATGCGATCGAGCCTGTCCCTACAGCCGAGATGAAGTCAGGGTTCTACAGTCCCTACTTCATCATGCCCAAAAAGAGCGGTGGGTTAAGACCCATCCTGGATCTCAGTGCCCTGAATCGGTCCCTTCTCAGGCTGCCGTTCAAGAAGCTCACGACAAAGCACATGTTAACATGCATCCGTTCCCAGGATTGGTTTGCAGCCATAGACCTGAAGGACGCATACTTTCATGTCTCGATCCTTCCTCGTCACAGACCCCTTCTACGGTTTAGCTTCCATTTGGCCTGTCCCTCTCTCCCCGTGTCTTTACGAAGGTCGCGGAGGCAGCCCTGACCCCTCTTTGGCAGTCAGGCTTTCGCATCCTCAACTATCTCGACGACTGGCTTCTCGTAGCTCACTCGCGGTATCTGTTGTGCGAACAGAGGGACCTGGTGCTTTGGCACCTCAGCCATCTGGGCCTTTAGGTCAACCGAGAAAAGAGCAAACTCTCCCCAGTGCAGAGGATCTCTTTTCTCGGTATCGAGCTGGACTCGGTCAACATTACAGCCCGCCTCACAAACGAGCGCGCGCAGTCAGTGCTGAAGTGTCTGGACTTATTCAGACACAAGACAGCGGCTCCTCTCAAAACATTTTAGAGGCTCCTGGCTAGGGCTGTCGCGATAACCGCAATATTGCAATACCGCGCTACTGACGTGCATAACCGCAGAGGAATGCAACAACCGCAGCAACCGCGATATTTGCCTGTTTTCTTTTTTCCTAAGGTTTTGCCCTTCTCACTTAATGCCTGTGGTGCTGAATATTAAATTAGTAATAAGTTAGTAATGATAACATAATGTGTTTATTATGAGGCTCAGTAGATATGCACTTAACAAGCCTAAACAGACAGCGAATGAGAGAGAGATCGACTGAGCTTGTGCGATTACCTGCGTCTGTCTTTCAGATCAAGTCAGGTATGTATGTGAAACTAGCTTGTCATGTCGAAGGAAAGTGAAATCTCTCTGTCTTAGCATCAACGCTCTGCTGGTCAGCTGAGCCTTTAAAAGTGGCGATTAAAGTTAAAATGATTTCAACATCATGTTTCATTACGTCTCTGTTTGAATAAATAAGCGTTTTTGAACGTGTAGTTGAATGAACGCTTTTAAGACTCACTCAAAGATAGTCTCTTGCCTCCATCTTGTGGCGTAACAATGAAACTGCACTGACTGACAGCTCGCCTAAAACACGCAGGTGAAATATTGACAGAAAGTCTCTTGTCCAGTCAGACTCGAGGGTGCGCGCTAACTGTTTATTGATTTCTGAATATGACCTTACATTGTAACAGCCTACACACAATTATATAT
>NC_133380.1:14527638-14545415 GCF_049309525.1 Garra rufa
GTTGCTGCCATTGCAGCGTATCACGATGCAGTGAATGGAACATCCCTGGGTAAACACCAACTCATAGTGAGGTTCCTGCGAGGTGCGAGAAGGATTAATCCTCCCAGACCGCACCTCATACGAAACGTGCCTTGAGTTCGGGCCCGAAGATTCTCACGTCATCTTGAGACCCCGGCCCGGTTATGGCCCAAGGTTCCCACCACGCCCTTCCGCGATCAGGTGGTGTTCGTGCTGTGCTCTGCGCATATACGTAGACCGTACTCGGCACTTCAGACGCACCGAGCAGCTCTTTGTCTGCTTCGGAGGTCAGCAGAAAGGGAATGTTGTGTCCAAACAGAGGTTGGCCCATTGGGTGGTGGAAGCCATCTCAGGGAGATATCAGGGAGAGCCATGCCCCTTAGGTGTTCGTGCCCACTCCACTAGGAGTGTTGCCTCAACCTATGCGTTGGCTCATGGTGCTTCACTAGCAGATATCTGTAGAGCTGCGGGCTGGGCGACACCTAATACCTTCGCTAGGTTCTACAACCTCCGCGTAGAGGCCGTACACCAGCCGTCCTCCCGCTCACCTGAAGTCTCTATGTTAAGACACGGGAGGACAGCTGGTGTCGGCTTGCTGCGCCATTCCCACGTGGATCCGTGCGCCATTTTCCCAGAATGTTCCCTCCGGCGAACCATGAGTCCTCCATGCCCCGCAGTCAGGCCTAGATGCGGAGTAGTCCCTGACTGTGATCCTGCCTGGGTCTCCTTCGCCCCGCAGGTTGTGGCTATATTTTTCAATATTTCCAGCGGAGAAGACCGCTGTTTCCCTCGTGTATCCCTAAGAAGCTTTATGGATATATTGAATTATTCTCATTTCCACATGTGAAGATCTCATGTGCTCTGCCCCCCCAACCCATGCTTCAGTACATCTGGCATCCCTGTGGGGCCCCCTCCTTCTGGCCCCCAGGGCGTTGGGAAGGTTAAGTTACAATTTCCATCTACTGACACGTCCGCCTGTCAGCACGTGGGGTTGTGCGTAATGCGGCGTCAGGGTCGTGGCCTGTTCCATAGGGTCTGTTCCCATATGTAACGTCGTAGTGAAACGACTGAAGGGGAACGTCTGGGTTACAAAGGTAACCCTCATGTTTCATACAATTAAGGTTGAACCACTACTGTTACATGGACTATTTTAACAATTTCCTTACTACCTTACTGTGCCTTAAATGTAGTAGTTGTGTTGCTGTCTATGCAGGGTCAGAAAGCTGACAGATTTCATCCAAAATATTGTAATTTGTGTTTTGAAGATGAATGAAGGTCTTACGAGTTTGGAACGACATGAGGGTGAGTAATTAATGACAGAATTTTTTTGGGGGGTAAATATCCCTATAAATACACTTTAATGTTATTTTGTTTGGAAAACTTTTCATTTTAGTTACATTTCAATCAATGTATCACTCATTCTTCTCTTTGGAAAAGTAAAGAAATTAAAAGAACATCCAAAAGAACCACGCTAACCCACAACAATGCTTCTACAGCATTATTGGAAGGCCAAGAGACTATTTATTTACTTCATTTAATTTACAGTATGTCCTATACAGCTTTTTAGAAACTTTGTACTTGTTGTATGTAGCAAACACCCTAACCAATGACGTCAAATTTAGTCAAATTAGTCATTTTCAAAACTTGTCTGAACTCACTGACAAATAAAGCGTGTCTGAACTCACTGACTCAATCATGAGTCATTTTCAGTTATGTTTCAGTCTAATTGTTTCCATTGTTATGTTTTTTTTTTTTTTTTTGGTAACTATAGTATGTTTTAATTAGTTAATGTAATAAGTATGGTAAACTAACACTGTGCAGTACTTTTAAATCATTTATTAATCTAGATTCATTTTATTTTTCACTCGTTTTAATACATTTCCCCCCACAACCCTATAGGACAAGTAGTTTGGATGTGTAAATGAACATTATTGTATTAAATGAATATGAATTAACAAATGAACTGTAGTATTTATGAATGAACATACCCCTGGCAAATTCTGACTTAAAGTTACTTTTATTCAACCAGCAAGTTTTTTTTTTTTTTTTGACCGGAAATGACACAGGCTTCTCCCAAAAGATAATAAGACAATGTACAAGAGGCATCATTGTGGAAAAAAATATTTCTCAGCTTTTATTTACATTTGAACAAAAAAGTGGCATGTCCAAAATTATTCATACCCTTTGCAAACTGTCAGAGTCTATAAGAAAATCCAAAGTTCTATACCATTTCAAATAGTCCAAGCTGTTCTAAAGCATCCTAATTACCCTGATTCATTAGGAATAGATGTTTTAATCAACTCAACAGGTGAAAAACAGAAGCTCTCTGCTGTTGGTTTGTGGACAGTCATGGCTAAGACAAAGGAGCTCACCTGGACCTGCGGCTGCGCATTGTGGCTGCTCACAAGTCAGGAAAGGACTATAAGACCATATCTAAATGTTTTGAAGTTACAATGGCTAGAGTGCAAAGTAGTATTAAAAAATACAAGACGTTCCGCACTGTGAAAAATCTCAGAGGACGTGGTCGGAAGCCAAAAGTGACACCTGTGCTTGCCAGGAGTATAGTGAGAGAGGTAAAAAAAAAGAATCAAAGGATCACCACCAAGGCCATCCTGATGAATCTGGGCTCTACTGGTGGCAACATCTCAGGGCAGACAGTCCACAAACACTGCACACCGCTGGGTTCCATGGATGCAGACCAAGGAGGACACCACTTCTCCAGATAAGGCCCACAAAAGCCCTCTTGGCCTTTGCAAATGCTCATCTGGACAATGAAGAAGACTTCTGGTCTTCTGTTTTATGGTCAGATGAAACAAAAATTGAATTGTTTGGCCTCAATGATGTAGCCTTCATTTGGCGTAAAAAAAGGAGAAGCCTTCAACCCTAAAAACACCATCCCCACTGTAAAACATGGTGGTGGGAACCTAATGTTGGGGGGTTTTTTTAGCTAGTCGACCAGGGAACCTAATCATAGTAAACGGCACCATGAAAAAGGAACAATACATCAAAATTCTTAACAACAACATCAGGCAGTCTGCAGAGAAAATTGGCCTTGGGCACCATTGGATTTCAGCATCACAATTACCCAAAACACACAGCAAAAGTGGTGAAGAAATGGTTGGCAGTCAAAAAAAAAAAAAAACTTGCTGGTTGAATAAAAGTAACTTTAAGTCAGAATTTGCCAGGGGTATGAATAATTTCGGGCTTGACTGTATATACATACACATATATACATATATACATACAGTGGTGGCCAAATTTATTAGAACACTATTTTCACAGGCTAAAAAATGGTTTTAAGTTTTAAGTTTGCTGTAGTGTGTCAGTAGGAAATATTTTTGCCATTAATTGTAATAATCCAGTGAGATTTTTGTTTGCACAAGAAGTCTGACAACAGTCAGTGCTTCACACAGAGATCTGATCTCATTATCATCCAGTCTGTCTAGAATGACATGAAGAAACAGAACAAACTGAGACAGACTAAATCCAAAAGAACTGTGGCAATGCCTCCAAGATGCTGCAAGAAACCTACCTGCTAAGCTACAGTACAATTAAAAGTTTTGGGCATTTGTGTAAAAATGCTGTAAAAAGAGGAAGCTGTCAAAAACAATGGCATAAATAGTTTTTCCTTATCAATTAACTTATATTAACTAAATTAAGTCAACATTTAATGTGACCATCCTTAGCGTTTAAAGCAGCTTTTGCCCAAGGTTCACTTGCGCAGTTTTTCACGTTACTTTGCAGGTTGGTCTCTTCAAGCATCTTGGATTTGCAGTCACAGTTCTTCTGGATTCAGTCTGTCTCAGTTTGTAATAGTAAACGGATATTTCCTACTGACACACTAGAGCAAAAGATAATAACTGACTTAAAACCATTTTTAGCTGGTGAAAATTGTAGTATTCTAACATGGGTTGTCGTGCTAAATATTTGATTTTATCAGCCATTATCTTCTTAGTTGTGTTTTTATTTAGAAAAAGCAATTAGTTATAGTTCAGGCTCAAAATGATAAAACTATGTTCAGTTTCTCTTCTTTGTTTACCTGACTGGTGACTGTTTTGCCTCAAACCTCAATGCAAGCTGAAATAATAAGCATTCCTTAAAACAACTTTTTTTCTTCTGTAGATCCTCAAAAGAACTCATCTCGTCTTTTTGAAAGCTGTGTTTAGTGAGTCAGGATCTTATAAGCGACTTTAAAATTATGTTGCAAACCCACATTTCAATTTGCAAATTCAATTTTTAATATTACAGTTATTCGGCAGCTGTGTACAGAGAAAAGAAAACTCAGCAAGATGACATTAGGAGGTGAACAAGGGTTCAAGTGTTTAGAGCAAACATTGTTTGGAGCCTGTGACCTTCAGCAAATTGAGAAATATTCATGAAACCTGCATAATAATCTCTGAAGTTCCATCTTCAAACACTGAGAAAACTTTAAAAGCAAATTTGCCTTGACAAATAACCTTGGATATGTATATCTGAGCCAGTGAGCATGTGCGGGCCACCTGAATGTTTCATTTTCTCCTGGTCTTTTGATTAAAATATTATTCAAATATAAAGTTTAGTCTTTTCATCCTGTTTACTGTAATTTACCTATTTGTGTTTTCAGTTAGCAATCAGTTGCCAAGCTACAGCTTATCCTACTAGATTTTTTATAGTTTTAGATAACAAAAACAAAACTGTCCAGAAATTACCTACTTTCATCTGAAAATACAAAAGAATATATTTTGAAGGATATCGACCGAAACAATTTTTTTGTTGTTACCTCACATTTTTGTCTGTGACTTGTTGACACATTCAACATTGCTTCCCTTTCTGTTTTTTCATGTTGTTTTTGGGTGAACTCACTTCTGCTCCACATAAACCTCTTCTCCCCTCTCTCCTGTTGTGGTTGGCCCTTTTCACCTCGCAGTAGCTTCCTTTGTACACCCCCATCTCCCAGCAGGCCATCATCACAGGCTGGGCTTCTCTCCCCACGTTGGCCTCTCCTGATGGAGGAAGAACATCACCTCCCAAGAGAGTTGCTGATTGAAGCAGATGATGAGCTGGAGAAATCCTATTCCCCCCTCTCCTACAGTGGTGACGCAAGTTATTGAAAATACGTGTTCAAAGCTCTCTGCTACTTTTCAACCTCCAAGACATATGCAGGCATATATAATGCATAACATATAGCGAGCAAGTCAACCCTTGATTTTGGCTCTGTGCGTCGGGGATGTATTATATGCATGAGTGCTTTAGCTTAGCTTTTTTGTTTCCCTCGAGTCTACTCGCATGCGTGAACTCGACCTATAATGCGAAATACAAAACATCGGGCCCTACCTAATCTGTGCCAAGTCTCGTCCCCAAAAGTTCCCACAGCATCACATCACAGCGCGACAAAGTCCGGATTTTGTCCCTCAAAGGGAACGTGTCACTTTGGCGAATGTCACATGTCATATGCCAACCTTCCGCGGCAGCCGCTTGAAATTAATATGTGAGGCAGACGGTTTTTTGGAGTCAGTCCCGATGCATCTTTCACAGGGGCAGCTGTTGCCTGGCGGTGACACACACAAACATTCGCAAACACATGGCGATATGGGTTCAAGGACTCATAGATGCCGCCCATAGGCATGTAGCTAATGGATTTGTTTTCACTCTGCCAGCTTTCCCAAAGTTTGAATACAAATTAGAGAAGAGGAGCTGGAATTCACACTGGATTTGGCATACCTCCTCCCACAACTCCGTCAGGTTTGCTCCTGAGCAACTCTCTCCCACCAGGCTGCTGTTTTTTAATTGACTAAATGGAAAAGCCATGTACCGTCTGGATGCTGAGGCAGTCAGTGGCTCACAGCGTGTAGAGACACATTTGTAATGAGCCTCCTTTAGAACGTATTATATATCAACTTTTTTTTAACTTAACCCGTTAAAATGTAATTTCATGTCGCTCCATCTCGGGCTCTCAATTTATGGAACAGTCAGAAAATGTGATATGTTATATACCAGGCTTTCTGTAAAATAAATTAAAACATGCCACATGTACATGTGTTTCATTCCAGTTCAGAGAAGATGTGAACTGTACATGGTCTGGCTATAATTAAGCAAATACATAACAATTTATTTGACATTCAGAAGTGCAACAGGCTTAAGTATCTAGCGTTATGAAGTAGTCAGGTCATCTAAGATGACATTTAAAAAGGAAATTAACTCAAAATGACAATGACAGTCTGTGTGAATTTATATATTTATTTTCTTATTTAAAAAAAATTCTAAAATAAATGATATACAGTGGAGATCAAAATTAGAGAACAACATATACTTTTCTAAATTTCAAGGTCACTGCTTAGTCCTGTTTTAAGTTATCCTAACAGGGGTAGAAGGGTAGTTTTAAAGGGGTCATCGGGTGCAAAACTAACTTTTCCAAGTTGTTTGAACATTAATGTGTGTTGGCAGTTTGTGTAGACAACCACCCTACAATGATAAAAATCTTTAAATCTTTAAAAGTATTATCCCCTTTTTAAAATCAGCTCATTCTCAGCTTCTTGTTATGACGAAATACATTTGATTGACATGAGCGTCTTGCCTTAGACCCGCCCTCACCGAGCTGAAACAGTCCCAAAATGATCGTCATTGTGTGACTCAGGTGCAGAAGCAGACTCTAATTGACCGATTGAGGTGTTCTGTTGTTGGATGTAATACTGAACACAGTCGTCGTCATTTACTGAAGATGCAGAGGAAAACATTACTTTCACTTTTAAAAGGAAAGCGCGATGCGGTCTGCATATGCCTCTGTGTTCTTGCGAATCAGTCCTGATGCAGCTTCACCCACAGCAGCAGTGAGTATAAAGATTTTTTTACGCATCTTTGTGAATGGCCTTTCCTAATAATGTGCTAATAAGCAGGGGACAGCCATTTTAAGTGGTGTTCGAAACCATAGTGGACGATCTCGAGTGCACTCATTCAATCCCACAATGCATCGCAAAAACGAGTGTACAACAGCTAGAGATAACCTGTAATGCACTGTGATTGAATTCCTGATCTGCGTCTCACCAGAAGATGGCGCCCGCAGCTTAATCATCCATCCGTTCATTTTACAACGCGCTCGTCCACGCCATAATATAGCGTACAACAGGTACAAGTGTGTTGTAAATATATAATTATATTGCTTAACTGGGGTTTGTACATAATTTCGGTGACAGAGTTCAATATAAATCATTTAATCTTACTACTGGAACTGCTCATTTCAAATGATTATTAAACCGCAAGCAAACTATGCAAAAACAGCAATCCTTCCGGTGCACTTTAGTGTCCGAATTCACTCACTCGTTTTCATTCACTCCTTCAAGTGAACTGTATGAGCGGACTAATGTAGGGAATAGTGAATAGGGCAGAGCTCGTTGACATTTAAAGGGGCCATGTCTTAAAACGAGCTGAGTTTTTGCAGAGCTGATTTTGACAAGGTAAAAGGCTGTTTTTTTACACTATTGTTGAGAATTTTAAATCAAAGTATATTATAGACTTTTCATTAAGACCCTAAAGAATCATATGAACTTGTGGAAAATGGGCATCCGATGACCCCTTTAAGTAGCCTGGCAAGCCAGACCCACATAAATGTAGGGTCTGGGCACTCTCCATAGACAGGGCTCAACCGGAGGGGTGGGATAAACGGTTATCTTTCAAACTCCTCTCCACGCAATAGGATAGCGCTACAACCAATCAGAGACTTAGTCGGTCAGGTGACGTAGTCAGAGCGACGGAGATTTTTAACGAAAATCAGTGCACTGTGCAGTCTGTCAGCCAAATAATAGACATAGATGGGCACTAAACCTTTAAAAGTAAACAAAAACATGCACAGACAAATCCAAATTACACCCTGCTCTGATGTAGTATACGCAAACACCGGAAGGGGAAATCGGTGAAAAAGTCCAGGATGAGTTTGCGTAAGCAAACGTAATCTTTTAGCTTTAAATGGGTTTGAACAACCAGGATAAGCGCAAGTAATTACCATTTTGAATAGCCGCTATATCCACAATCTCTGTGCACTGTGTGAACAATGAGTGTCGTATACACGCCACAGATCGCTTCCGGTGTTTGCGTATTCTACACCACAGCGCGTTCACATGTGACGAGCTCCTGCTCAGGACAGATGGACGTGGCTGTGTATCCAAAGTAAAAAATTATATAAATACTGTTCAGTTTTCCACGCGTAATTCACAGAACCAGGAATTCATGTCTGACGGAACTTATGGTCGCAGGTCAGGACTCAGGCGTCATCATGTTAAGCCCGCCCACCGACTCGTGATTGGCCCGGTACATCTTGGATTTTTCGGAATTTTAAGTGAATTGAGAGTAACTAGACTGACCTTGGAAGCAAATGTAATTTGCTGCCGCTAGGGGCGCGTCTAGATTCTAGGCTACCCTTTAAGCATATTTCATAATTTTATTTTATTATATGACAAACCATATATAACTGGTAGCATTTTCACTGAGATTGCAAGATGGGAGGCCGCTCTAAGTTGAATGAAACCCTGTGACAGGAGGTTGTCCAGATGAAGGCCAAAGGGATGACCCTTTCAGTCACTGTAAGAGAAGTCTGTCATTTTAAATCTGTGATTTCTCGAAAATTGCAGATTTACAATGATAGTAAATCATTAAAGGGGTCCTATTATGCTTCTCTTTTTGAACTTTAGCAAGTGTGTGGTGTGTATGTTTTGGCATAAAAAACATTTACAAAGTTACAAATCTCAAAATCCACTCCAAAGGGGGATATTTAGTTTTTAAAAAATGCCTTTTCAAGAACTACAATGAACAGCTCCTTTAGACTACAGTTTTTCAGATGCTATGATGTCAATATCATTGAAATAAATCCTGCCTACAAATAATTAAATAAATTAGCACAATAATGATAATATCAAGAATTGACGATCTCGCAGGCTGATGATAGGACCAACACTACTGTAGCGTATTATTTACTCACCCTCCATGCATCCTAGGTGTATATGACTTCCTTCTTTCAGACGAATACAATCAGTTATATTAAATTAAAAATAATCCTGGCACTCCCAAGTTTTAGAACGGCATAAGCAAGTGTTTCTCTCCATCAGTCGAAAACAAATCGATCCATAATAAAAAATATTGAACACCAAATGGACCAAGATCACACAAGAGCAGTGTGAGAAACTATTAATGTCCTGCGGTCACAGATGTGCTGAAGTCATTCAAAACAAGAGCTTGTATACTTCCTACTCATTTCTGACAGCTGTAACCCTCCAGTTGTTGTTGTTGAAATTCAGTAGTTATTTTGTCAAACATGTTAGTAGAAGAGTGGTATACCCACAGCTAATATTACTTCATATTTTGAGTGATGAAGATTAACACTATTTCAGAAAAAAATCTAGTTTGTATAGATTGTTCTTTTTTTTGTGTTTAAACTTTTGTATTATAACTGTCTTTTGTAACACACCCCCACACACAAACTTTAAGAGAAGACAAGTAAAAAAATAATAACTAGATTGTGTTATGATTGAGATAAAAACGGAAAAGAAACGCAGGGGGAAAACGCCGTGAACTGTTTCGGTCGGCCCTTCTGTTATGGTTGCGTGCTGGACGAACGAGACGATAGACGAGATACAAATAAACAACTATATTTAATATCAATCTTCAAGATGAACATACAGGAACAGGCAGGAACACAGAGATCTTTCACACGTTGACAACATTAAGGACCGATGGGGAACTGAACTCAAAGACAGACTTATAAAGGCAAACTAATCATTAAACACAGGTGAAGGAGATGACGCTAACAAGGACTAAACCAATCACACAGATCAACAGGGGAGACAATGGGAAAAACCAAATGAACAGACAGAATGTGACAGATTGCATTCCTTGTAAAATTTCTGAAAGCACCTCCTTTGAATCTTTGAATGACCATTTTATAATAGGCTCTATTTTGTGAAAAGTACATTGTTTCATTAACTAAAAATGTATCTTGCACTCCTATGGTGTAACTTCAAATATTTCAGCACATTGCTCACAAACAATAGAAGTAATATTAAATTAAACTAAGGCCAAATCTGAACAGAACACAACCGAATCAAGGACTCTTAATCACATCTGCCGGCTCTAATGTGTTTTTCAACATTTTTGTCATATTTGCCACATAGAGACTGACCATTAAAAAAAACTCAATCTCATAGTATAAAAAAACCTTTCTGACTTTCGTCTGTGCAACACAAAATGTGAAATGTGAGGGTTTTTTTCCCATACTTTGAAATTCACTGACTTTCATTGTATGGACAAAGTAGTTCTTCTATTGTGTTCCAAAGAAGAAAGAAACTCTCACAGGTTTGTAAGAACATCAGGGTGATGTTTTATTTTTGGGTTTCCATTCAACCGAAAAGTTTTTAGGAGAAGGGACAATTCGCTAAAAATGACACCTTGTACTCTAAAACCAATATGCCGCTTCGTCCCGTTGAATGTGACTTTGCCCGAAAGCTCCGAGTCACTTCATCTAACCTATTGTGACTTAGCAATTGTAAAATGGAAACGAGGTCTCCACCTGAGTTACAATTATAGCAGGACTATTTCTGTTGGAACATGGGAGGTTATCTCTGGACAGTTTCTGTGGTCTGCTCAACTGAAAAGACAAAGCACAGCGTCTGTTTAGCTCTGTCTGTGATTAATGCTCTGGAATCTGTGTCCTTATGGCGGAATTTGGATATGCATCTATACAGCCTGGTGTTATTTTAAGTCTCAGCGGAGGCTGATGGTGTTGTAAAAAGGTAGATGGTGATACATTATGCCCCCTTTTTCCCTCTCTCTGGCAGGACTCAGGAAGTGCTTCATGAATTATTGTTGCCAAACCTGTTATCTATTCATGACAGGTAATTACTCAACAGAAATATGGCTACCTTAACACCATCTGCACTTTGTCAGAATCGCTCACTTCATATGTACGCCACATTAATCGATGGACAGTTTATAACGCTGTCAAAGAGGATGGGCGATGATAACGCACTTCATTTTGCACGATTAGTTTTACGCAATCAGGCTTTTTATCATTAACATGACCTTCTAACCATGTGCTTGACTCTCATTTGCTATTTTGCACCGCTGAGCCTGAGGGCAAACTTGGATAGCGGCCTCAGCTACGCTTGGCTGTAAACAAATAAACAAACGGCATAATGTGCACATCATCACCCTTTTAAATCAACTAAATGATACTTGGCACCTGCCAGAGCGCGTCCTTTTAGTGGCGGGAGAAGATGCGAACGACTCGTGTCAGGAATAGCATGGTGCAATTAGAGTGTCAGCATGCTTTATGATGTTTGGCGACAGAGACGTTTCGGTCTCTGTCAAAGCTTGTGTATAGAGTTGTAAACGCATGTACGATATCCGCATATGTGAATGGAATTATCTGGGACGACAATGAAAGTATCAGCTTATAACCTGCTGAATGCGAAGCGCTGTTCAGCTGTCACCGGTCTAGGTATGGAACGATCTCATTTAAACTCACTGTATGACGAAATGTTAATGGCAGTAAACAGCTTGAGTGACAGCGTTAAATAACCCTGAAGTGAGGCCCTCCAGCTAGAAGTGCTGTCGACAAGAGCCTTTGGCGGTAAAAAAACAAAACAAAGTCAATCATGTCTAGGTAAATTACTGCAAGATATGCATAGCGGTGTGTCCTTGAGATTTTTTGTGCTTGAATAAAGATTATTGCAGCTAAAACAATATTAGAGGATATGATCGGCAATGAATATATTACATGTTAATTAAAAAGAGAGTTCACCCAAATGAATTGAAAGTAAATGGAAATTCTGTGATCATTTACTCACTTGGATGTCATTCCAAACAATGTCACTCTTTCTTTTATTGGAACATCAATTAAGATGCACAAAAAAAGTAATACCAGTAATTTTTGACCTTTTTGGTCCCCATGTGGAAAAGAGCTTATAAATCATACTAAATGAGTTTTTTTGAAAATCTAAAAATGCAGAAAGATTTGTGTGAAGTTTAGGTTTAGGGGTAGAGTTATGGTAAGGAGATAGAAAGTACAGTTTGTACGGTATAAAAATCATTATGCCTGAAGAATGTCTCCATAAAATATTGAAACCTGTGTGTTTGTGTGAGTCTTCCACAGAAGAAACTCATACAAGTTTGTTTGTTTAAAGAGGTCATGGACTGGCTTTTTATTATTTTGTACTGTTTTCTATGGTCCACTTAAAACATTATCAAGATTTTCATATCAAAATACATCGTAATTTAGAAGTAATAGGCTATTTTCTGTCCTGTTTTGACCCCACCTCATTGGAACACACAGTTTGAATAGACGTTACGGACTTTAGACTCTGAAGTAAACACCCACTAGTATTATTGGCTAACATTTGTGTATGTTTGACAGCCAAACGCATGAATACTTAGTACATATCAAACGATTTGTAATAGTGACCACCTAATAAAAACACTTTCTCACACTTGTGTGGTGTGACATTACTGTCGGATCCAATATAGTTGGCACAGCATAGTTTTTCATTTCAATCTTTCTGAAAATCCTGCGTTGAATTGTGCCTTGTTTGTAAATGAATCTGTGGTGAAATTAAGTGAACAAAGGACCAAGTTCTTACGGATGTGGTACAGAAAGTTCATCTGCTCTTTCCTTCGTTGGGACCAGAAGGAAGGCAATGCAAAGACTGTGTTTTTCCACAACTTGGCTCTGTACAGCGTCTTGTTGTCTTTGGAGCCATCTTTATCGTTTATCGTTCTGCATAGACCTGCATTCACCTCTCATTATTTGCACTACATAAGCAAATCTGTGCGTGGGGTTAAACAGGCAGCGATGTAGAAGCAGGCGTTGATCTTTTTCTGTGGAGGTGGTGTTTAACTACACTATTACATCATAGAGTGGCACATTTCACAGCCTGCCATTTGACAGACTGGCTTCAATATAAGTTGTTTTTAGGCTAAGTTCTGAAACTTACAGAATGTTTTTATAGTACAGTGACCACTTATATGCCAAAAAAACAAGGGATTTTAATTTCTCAGTTCATGACCCCTTTAAGCCTCCTAACCCAGGGGTTTTCAAACCTGTCCTGGAGCCTCCCCTGCCCTGCACATTTTGTATGTCTCCCTTATTAGGCACACCCAATTCAGGTCTTGCAGTCTCTACTAATGAGCTGATGATTTGAATCAGGTGTATTAGATGAGAGAGACAAGCAAAATGTGCAGGGCAGGGGAGGCTCCAGGACAGGTTTGAAAACCCCTGTCCTAACCAATCCAACATAGCCAACGGCGTGGGTTGGTGGCAGGACTATTTGTATTTCTAATGGTGCTTTGGCATTTTTTGCTTTAATAAGTAGTCATTTAACATTTCAACGTTTCTTACCCTGGGGTCCATTTCTAAATGGCCAGGGGGCATGCAGAAAATTCCTAAGTAGTGCACAGTGATATTATAAACAGTGTTGGGTAGAAGTATTCTGTCATTAATTTTGTCTATTGGCATTCCAAAAAGCATTCCTGTAGCTCAAACAGTAGAGTATTTTAAAATACATTTATTCAGCAAGGACACATTCCATTGAGTAAAAGTCACAGTAAAGACATTAATAATGTTACACAAGATTTATATTTCAAGTAAATGCTGTTCTTTTGAACTTTCGGTTCATTAAAGCACTCTGAAAAATACATATTTTGGTTCCATCAACAATATTAAGCAACTCGACTGTTTTGACATGTGACTGGAGTAATAGCTGCTGAAAATTCGAGCTTTTAAAAGAAATAATGATACATGTCATGATTATAATATGAAAATGTGATCTATTTGAAGTGCCATGCAGTCAAACCAAACATAATTCTGACACTAGATATAATTTTTGATATTTTTTACTAGTGGGTGCAGGACACTATAGTTCATTTATTTAAGTGAGGATAGCACAATTAAGCAAACTGTGACATATTATACCCAAAAATTCCTCATACAGTGGACTACCGGTGAAACTGATACAAATTTGGGACTAAAATTATTCACGCTTTGTCCTGACCATGTTTTGCTTAAGTATTTTTACACCACAGACTGAACAACATTTGGCATTGCTTGGTAACCGGTCAACAAAGTATTGACAGTTGTGTAAATATATATAGAACATCTTAGGACGTGCTGCATCTGTTGTTGTCTCGCTGGACGAAGACTCTGAACGTGGAAAATATCTCTTTCCTCACAGACAGAACGTGGTCGTATATGCTGCTGCCTCAAAGCTGGAGACTCGAAGCATGGAGCGTCTGTTTCTGTCTCTCTGGACAGTAGGCTCAGTAAGTTGTAGTATCTGCTATTGTCTTACCCTCGTGGGTCTCAGACTCAGAACGGAGGTATCTGTTAGCGTCTCAACGGATGGGAGAAGATGTGTTTCTCTGCCGGAGACTCAGAACTTTGTTGCTCTGTTAGCATCCTTTCCCCTACGGGACTCAGACTCAGAACGAGGGTGCATCTGTTAGCGTCTCACCCTGCTAGGGCTCAGACTCAGAACTTTGTTGCTCTTTGTTGCTTTGTTGCTTAGTGTCTCTTCCTTCGCAGGCCGCAGACTCAGAACTGGTGTAACTGTTATGTCTTTCCCCGACCGGACTCAGTACTTTGTTAGTGCTCTGTTAGTGTCTCACCCTGCCGGGCCTCAGACTCAGAACAAGGAGTGTCTTTTGGAGAGGTACCTTTATACCTTTCCGATGAGGAGGAGATTGCAATTTGGTGCTTCTCCATTTCCATGCTGTGATTGGCTGGTTCCATCAGAGCGGGGGGACATGGGATAGCCCACCCTTCTTTCCTGTGGAAGTCATTTGCATAGTCCAAACACAAAATTGGAAAAGTGTCAATAATGTTTTACTGGTGCATTTCTCACATTCCAAAGCACAATCAGAAAACATTTGGTCATGTAATGAACACATTAAGTCCAAACATGATGGGGAACGATTGAACGTGATGGATGCATTCATTTGTCCATTAACAGCTGAGATTGTGTAAGATGTTGCACTACACATCGCTGTCAGTGAGAATACTTATTTCTCTGGATAAGTATAAGGTGTGTGTGTTGTGGTTCGCATCAGTTCAAGGTTTAAAAACATAGTTCTGAATGGATTTAGATGGATCTTTGTGATCTCTCTTTTTTTCACCCATTGCTGCTGCGTCTGGATATCCTAAGGAATTTTTATGACCGTCACAGGGCCAAACCTTAGGAAACAGTCTCAAGGTGGGTGGAGGGCAGAAACTGCATCTTGACCAATAGGAAGATCTGTCCTTCCTGGGTTTTGTACCAAAGGTCTCTTCTTGCCCTCTAAAAGGTGTCTGGCAGTTGTCCTGGCATCCTTATCTGATGGCGTTGGACAGTTTGCTTTTGTTAGTCCACCAAGATCCAATCAAAATGTAGCAAACCTTTGTCCACTATTGTGGCCAGGGAGGGGCCCTT
Organism: Garra rufa; assembly: GCF_049309525.1. Taxonomy (NCBI): domain Eukaryota; kingdom Metazoa; phylum Chordata; class Actinopteri; order Cypriniformes; family Cyprinidae; genus Garra; species Garra rufa. The sequence goes on from NC_133380.1 coordinate 14,543,079, forward strand.
GCCATAAACTGGGCCCTGGAATGCGCGGTCCACTACAGAGCAGAACTGTAAAGTTGATTCAAAGTATAGGGAGACTGATTGTCACTTGTAGGGGTAGGCGATATACCGGCAGACATGATTAACTGGTATTTGACAGGCTAGAGATTTTGACGGTAAAGATTTTGGTCATATCTATCGTGGTTAAAGGCTCATGTGACGTTGCTGTGCTACATGGTCACGAAAATGAATTATTTGCGTGCATTTTTAAGCATTACAGTTTAAAAACAAGTGATTTTAAGCCATTAAAGCACAATAAGCAGTGAAAGAGAACTTATTTTGTGTATTAACTTTGTTTCTAGTCAATGTAGCGTATGTTCCGAGCTGTTAATCTAATGTTACACCTATTAAAATGTTTTTAAAAAGCACATGGCTCTATAGCGCCATCACTTTGCAATGTCGCAATGACCGTCATTTGTCAGTGCCTTACTCTTCAAAGTTTAATGGGTGTGTAAATGACACAAAGCTTCCGACGTTAGCTACATTAAAAACAGGTGGGACGCTATCTGAATGGGTTCCTATGGAGACCGGAACAGAAGAGCATCCAATCTGACGTTAAAATTCGCAATGGCGGCGCTCATCGTTTACTCAGGAAAAAGGTCTATATGCGCATGCTGTCTAAGACTGTTATTGCGTGCTGTTAGAGAGGCACTCACATGTAAAGACTGTGTTAACAGAGCACAGGAATATTGAATAAGTTATTTTTGCTGCTTTATAGGCCTTGAACAGTTAAATGCACACAATTGTAAATAGCCATCTTTGCAAGTATCCTCATAAACAGTAATTTAGGTCTTATGTGAAAGCGAACAGCTGAGAAAGAAAACACATGTGTAACAGTATATTGGATCCGGGCAGCTCTTTTTTGGGTCAAGGGGAAACTTTAATGTAGTAGACAGTCGATTTGTCTGACAGTCATTAAAACAGTTCTGAAGTAATTAAAAACTGTAGATCTTATTATTGGTTGAACTGGTTTTAAACCTGGAAACCTGTTGGTCTGTTTTGAACCTTTGCCGCCTCTTGAGATTGTGTTTGTTTGATTTTCCTTGTTGTCTCTAATATATGGAAATAAGTATGAATTATTCTTTTAATGTTCTATGCAAATGAGACTTCACTGGAAGCATGTTGACCTGCTGATGAATAGCTTCTTGCCATTTAATGAGTTACAAATAACTACACTTAGTAAATGTCAACGTTTTAGCGTCTGCCCACCGAGTAGCAGTCTGGACTGTCTAATTTTGGCTCATGTGTTGGCCGGACACTAAAGAAACGTAGGCTGCAGATATTTACAGTCTCGGGAGCATAAAGTGGTCTTGAGATGCATGGCTGTATGTTTTTAAAATATCTGGAAAAGGATATTTATGCATGTTGCTTCCATTGTACATTTTGAATGACAAAATGAATTTCCTCCAGTTAATGATGTCATCATGACAACAGGACTATCTTAAAGAGACAGTTCACCCAATAATCTGTGGTAGTGTAGTGAATGTGCATCAAAGACTGAAACAGTTTTGAATAAAGTCGTATTTTCGTAGCTTCATAAAATTAAGGTTGAACCACTGATGTCACGTGGACTATTTTAATGACCTTTCTGGGCCTTGAAAGTGGTAGTTGCATTGCTGACTATAGTAATTATCGACAGAATTTTCATTTTTGGGTAAACTACAATGCTTTGCAAAAGTACTCATACCCCATTTTTTTTCACATTTTGTTATGTTCCTGCCTTATGTTAAACTGCTTTAAATTACTTTTTTCCCACATCAATCTACACTCCATACACCATAATGGCAAAGCAAAAAAAAATGTTTTTTAACATCTTTGCAAATTTATTAAAAATAAAAAAATTAAATCCATTGCATGAGTATTCGTATTCTATTGCATTCATATTGCTTGTAGATGTTACTACACTTCGAGTGAAGTTACCTGTGGCAAATTCAATTGGATGGGTATGATTTGGAAAGGCACACATGAACTAATAAAAGGTCTAACAGCTTGAAAATGCATAAACCAAGCCCTGAGGTAAAAGAGAGAGAGAAAAAACTCCCTATAGAGCTCAGAGACAGGATTGCATCAAGCCACACATCTGGGGAAGAGTACAGAAGAAAATTCTGCTGCATTGAAGATTCTTAAAAACATGTACATGTAGTCTCTGTTACCCTTAATGGAAGAAGTTTGAAACAACTCTTTCTAGAGCTGGCCAAACTGAGCAGGTAGAGAAGGGCCTTGGCTAGAGTGGTGACCAAAAACCTGATGGGCACTCTGGTTAAGCTCCACGATCATACATACAGATGAGAGAAACTTACA
>NC_133380.1:14545915-14625830 GCF_049309525.1 Garra rufa
TCCAAGAAAACACGGACTGGATCGCGGACTCCATTCATAAAAACCGAATTTACTATAGCGCGGAATGCCACGTAAATTCGTCGATTTTTGGATTGATAAATCAAAAGTTGGTCTGTCACTTAATTCAAATCGCGATATGGACTAGTGTCTGTGAAAACTGAAATGCAAAAAGACCGTTTTAATATGAATCCTGCATGTACCGTTTGCCTCTAGAATGGCAGAGACGCGTTTTTTTACACTGCACGCGTGATGCTCCCGTTAATTTTTGCCATTTGCATCTCACATGAACAGAGACTTAATCTCCAAAGCTACTGTCAGTGTCACTTTTACCGTTTCATTTGAGCAAACTAGCATCATATCATACTTTACACACAGAAACTTCACGGCAACCTGTCAAAATAAAAGTACGGTTTAACATGAAACAGAACAATATTCCTATTTAAATAATTGACAAAAAACAATATATATGATAAAAAATAAATATAACAACAATATTAACCACTTAATTTTAGAAAAAAATACTATGATTATAATTATTTATTGATTTTAACATTTGATTAAAAATAAATAAATGTTTATGCTTTCATTTGATTATGAGAAAAATTAAAACAAGAATTTATATTAAAAAAAAAATAGCAAAAGATTGTAAAGCCCTATTGTTCAAAATTTTAAAATAGAGAGTTTTGGATTTATTTGTTCACTGAAATAAATGTTTTCGTTATGGGAAACACTGTATCCTATTGCTACAGTTAATGGCAATATTGCAATGGTCTGTTGGACTTGGTTGAACAAAAATAAACAATATTTTGTTGCTTAAGTTTATGTATTCAGTCATTATTCAATGGTATACTAAAAATCCATATGAAAAAACTTACTTCTCACTGTTCTCAGGTCAAATATTTATATGCGATTAAAATGCGATTAATTTCGATTAATTAATTACAAAGCCTCTAATTAATTAGATTAATTTTTTTAATCGAGTCCCGGCCCTAATATATATATATATATATATATATATATATATATATATATATAATAAAATCTGACTATTGTTTCACATGTCAATCTTTTCAGGTTAAAGTGGTCTATATAACTTAAGTGCTGTTAAGTCGTCTGACGCCATACAGTAGCTTTCAGCCTTAAGAAGAGGCTTAAATTTAAGTTTCAATTAAGCAGTCCTTTTAAATCTGACATGGAAATCAGTCTATGAATGGCTTATTTATAGATATATTTGCATAGTGCAATATTCTGTGATAGGAAACAGCAATTTAACAAGGGTAATTATTGTCTCATTCCTTTTGAAATGTATAGATGACTATATCATTGCTGAGTAATGAAAGACAGTATTAGAAAAAAAAAGACTTCTGTCCAGAGGCAACCTCTTAGATTCAATTTAGCCTATTTGGCAATCCACTGCATTCAGAATATCCCATGTGGAAAATAGCTTTTTTTCGTCCCTCTATTCTATGGAGCGGGTCAAACAGATGATGTTGACAGACTCCTGAGCTTTGGACTAAGACATTTTTAATACAATCCCTATGACTGTGCCTAAATAGACTGAGGGAAATGAAACCTGTGAAGCTCTACGCTGATATATACATGGTGTGGAGGTTCAAGTGGATGTAAACAATTGTTTTTCTTATATTGATTCAGTGTTGTTTTTTAACAAGCTTGGTAAACAACAATATTCTTTATAGACGCTAAAATTACATTTTATAATAATCTGCAACGCTTGGTATCTTGTAGGAAAATTGAAAGAAACTCCAGAGCTGGCACAGAACACATTGTTTTAATTAGAAACCAGAAATCAAGTTTGGAATATCCATATTTATTCATTAAAATTTTTGGAGCTGCAGAAGGAGGGAGAGGTCCTGCCCATCGGTGTGTTTATTAGAGGTTGGAATGGAGATGAAGTTGCTTTCAGTCCCCTTGCTGATAGCTTATTTGCAACATAACAGAAGCAATCTTGTCGTTCCAAACACAAGCTCATACAACTGCATAATCAATGAGCAAAATTCCGAAACTCAAATTCAGGAATAAATTAGCATTCGGATCAGTTTCTGCATAGTATACCGTCATAAGAGTACTTGAATTTAAAAAAAAAAAGTGAAATACATAGATTTAAACAACAGCACAGCTTGTTAGTACTGCATTGACTCCATTGCAGTGGTGTTTCAAGCCGGCGAACAGTAGGAACCATGTGGCTGGTCTCACAGAGGTAGTGGTTCTGGCAGAGACCGTGGTCCACACTGCCAAAAACACCTGCGGGGACTCAATTCTGCACAGTATAGAGCTCTGATCACCTTCCCTCGCATTGTTCAAACTCAAGAACCACGTTTTTCACACAGCGCTGAACAAACCTTCACTTCTCATGTGTCTTTGGTGCGTCATTAGTAATTATGTCCCCTGCTATGTGCTGTTCGGCGGTATGAGCTCAGGTCAGCCTTTCTGTGAAATGAGGAACAATGAGGAAATAATGAGGGAAGGTGCCATGTGAATGTGCGCCCAATTCAGAATGATTTATAATGGAATAATTAGTTTCAAAGACACAGTTTTTGCTGCATTTTTTTAGTGGAATGGCTTACAGTGTGTGTATGTAGCCATATACACAGTGTTTAATGAAACATGCCATTTCCCAAGGACTACAGAGCGTTCAATTTCAGACGTGGTCGCAGTTAAAGGTTTAGTTAAGCCAAAAATAACAATTCTGCATTGCTTTATTTACCCACATTTTGTAACTATTATTTATTATTCATTCATTCATTTTATTTACCATGAGTCATTGAAGATTATCATTTACAGACTTATTTTTTTAGTTTTGTATTTAATTTCATTTTAAGCTATTGTGTTGCCCCAAAAGGATTCGCATATAATGCATTTTTTTTTATTTCCATCAAAGAATGCAGCATAACGCTGTCTACGTTGTCTAATCCACCCAAACCGTGATTTAAAATAAATTTATTTTTCTGCTGTTTTTAAAAGTCAACTCTATTGTCCTTTTGCCCTGCTGATAAAATGCACGCCATTTTTTTCTTTTAAATCAACATTGACCTTGCAGAGATTATTTCCTATACACACACACTGCAGATACACCAACCTACAGACACTTGGCCAGCATTAATGCCAACTGGCACAGGCCCCATCAGTTGGGAAAAGGAACTTCTCAGTACGAGATATCTTGTCATGCTGAAGTGCATGATAAATTATTAAGTGCCAGCATGACAGCAAAGTTTAGATCAAGATGAAGCCGTGTTTTACTGACGAGGCGCTTAACTAGAGTGTATTAAATGAAAACACGTCCAAGTTACGATTTTTCCGGGCTCAAAATGGAAATAATACAAAATCACATTTTCCATGGAGATAATGAAGCTTTTTTTAAGGACCATTAAGATTTGTTGCATGATGACATTGTTTTAATGAGAATGAAGCATATTTCCCATGTAATTGTAATTACTGCAATGTGTGTGGGTGTTTTACAGTTGATTTTTGGGTAAATCCCATTCTTCTCAATGGTGATTCTCATAATTGTTTTTTTTTTTTCCTGACTCTTTTTTTTTTTTATAATCAGTCAAAAAATGTAAGGGTTAGTTCAGCCTAAAATGAAAATTCTGTCATTAATTACTCACCCTCATGCCGTTCCAAATCCGTAAGATCTTGAACTAAGAGTAATTAATGACAACATTTTAATTTTGGGCTGAACTAACCCTTACATTTTTTGACTGATTATTAAAAAAAAAGAGTCAGGAAAAAAAACAATTATGAGAATCACCATTGACTTCGAGGTGAATAGGGTTAAAAAAAAAAAAAAACTAATAGTTATCACCTTACTTACCAAGTTGATTGATTACATTGATAATTGCAAACATGTCAGTTATTTAAAATGTTAGGTTTAAATATGCAAAGGAGGCATTATTTAATGAAATATGCGCTAATTTTCTAGTACAAAAAGACAAACACTGTATGAAGTCAGTTTCAAAATTCGTTTAATTTTTTTGACATATTAGAATATTACAATTTTGGGTTTCTCATTTCGTCATGCCATAATTCAGAAAAAAAAATTAGAACAGACAGGAAACACAATATCTTTTACAATTTTGGGGGGTATAAAATCAAGCAAATAATATATGAACAAATACCTCTGTAAAAACATTCAGGATATAGACAGGAATACAATGTTTAAGTGTTACTGAAGTGGCTCAGTGTAGGAGAAAAAAACGTATTTAGAGAAATTGTAAAAAATATGCACTGTAATTGAAATCTATTGACACAAATAGATAAAGTGCTATAAAAGAGACACTTAACAGTGTTTTTTGGATGTTTTCTTTCCACTAGTCTGAAAAAAACATTTTATGAAAAACCAAAAAGCCCAAAATCTCAAACTTGACAGGTCCATGAAAAAACAGCATTTTGCCTGCAGTGTCTCCCCTTAAGCTGGAAAAATGGTGTAAAGCTTTTGATTTGGTAATTTCTAGTAAATTTCACAAATAATTGCAAAGTTTGAAAGACACTTAACATTCACTGATATTGTCAATTTGATGGCACTGACATTGTCAGATGGGAACAAAAATGTACCTGAATTACCCCCAATTTCCACCAGATGCGTAACGGCTGCGTTACAGCTCCGGCACGGCGGCGGAGTCAATAGGTTTCCATTAAAGTCAATGAGTGTATTTCCACTGAATGCGGTACAGCTCCGCAGCACTACAGGGCAGAGTACGCAGGACAGGAAGTCGAGTGACGAAACAGAACAGCCAGAAACAAAATAAAAGATCCGTGTAATTTTCAAAATAAAATACACCGTGCTCATATTTCCCTACACTACACCTTGAAAACGTCAAATGGTTTGGTAGTTCTGTTTATAGAAACTACATATCGCGCGATCACACCAGAATTCGCAAGATTACATGGGGCCTCGTGACGTCAGCTGTCAGTCATTACTGCAGCCGTTCCGCAACAAATCCGGACCTGGTGGGTATTGACGGACGACGGAACACGGAGCTGTCACGCAGCGGAGCCGTTCCGCAGCCGTTCCGCATCTGGTGGAAATTGGGGGTTAAACTGAATAATGACACCGTTGTCTTCAGAGAGTTGCTTTATAGCTAAATCAAATTTGTTCATAATTAACTAATTTTGTAGCATTGACACTGAATTAAATCAACATTGAGCTCAACTCTACTGTCTTTAGTAGAGCTTCCTATAGTTAAACTGACCTTGTTTCATAATTGATGAACTTCACAGTTATTGAACTGAACTGAATCAACACTAAACTGACAAGAGCTGAACAATGACACTTTTTAGAGCTGCTTTACACTAGATTTTGGATTTGCCTGATCAGTACTTTTACTTTCCTGTTGAATACTGTGAGGATGCTTTGAAACAATAAATTATATAAAGTGCCTTTAAATCTAAAGGTGACAGGAGGTAACACATTGAAAGAAACTTTTCAAACTTTTTAAATATTAAGTCTGAAATAGTATTATCTTGTAAAACATACTCCAGTAATCTTTGTTTTATTTACAACTTCATAAAATGCACTAAAACACCTTGCCAAGAAAATCCTGTTTAAACATACTTTACAAAAAAAAAACAGTCCTGATAAATAGTACTCTGCGAAAATGATCTACTGGCAAGGCTTATATTTGTTTTGTCATGCTGGCCCTGGAGTGGAAACATCAAGCCTGTACTCCCCTGCTCACAAATAGGAAAACTGGGTCTGTGCTCTGGGGCAAGCAAATGGAGCTTTCTGGTGGTTGGAAGCTTTCAGAAAAGCATCATTCTCCATCTGTCTAAATCCTGTGTGGGCCACACCGAGCCTCTTGGCGTGGAGCTCTGAAATATGGAAGTTCAGCTGTACCTCTAAAGCTTTGCTTGCACGTTGACAGGTCGGGGGCTTGGAAGCGTCTGTCATCTGGTACGTGATGTCACTCCTCCGTAGGGCCGCGAGGGGGTTTGTTCATATGGTGCACGTTACTATAGAAGAGCGCTGAGAATTGAATGATGGATACTGGCGGCTGGGTCCAACTCTCTTTGGCCTCATATAAGTTTATGGCCCCATTTTTCCCTGGTCAGTAAATTTGCTGATATAAAAAAGGTGTCTGGAACAGGTCTTACAACCGTACTGATCAACCAATTTGAACCTCGGAGGAACCTTAAAGGAACCGGGCCTCTGTAAATTACCCAGCTGCCTATAAGGGTTTGTGAGGCCAAATCAGAGCAGATTGCGATGGGGGCCCCCTGTCAGATAAGCGCCGACTTTAGGGCTACGGGTGCCAGTCGTGGCATTACAGAAGCTGCGGCGGGCACTGGGTGCCCATCTGCTGCTCTCCTGCACTCTTTCAGCAAAAACCCTATTCTCTGTCCCAGCGCTCCATCAGTTTTCTTCTAAATCCTCTTGCGCGTCCCACTCGTCTGCATTAAAGCCGGTGCGTTCTGAGTCCAAGCCTGCTTTTAGTGGCCGGGGGCTTCAAAGACGGCGGAAAGTGACAGTTAAAGCCGACTATACCCATGACGCATCTTATTTCCTACCATTCGCGAGTCGCTATTGTGTGACCGAGCTTAAGTTGAAGGAGAGGGAAGCCGAGAAACAAATCGACCAGGCTCAGAAAAGAAACTTGGAGGAAAGTTTAAGCAGAGTTTTATCTGTTTAACGTGACATTTAAATAACAATAGCCCTAGGCCTTGAAGTTCAATTCAGCATTAGAGACTTTTGATGAGTCCCAAGTATCTAAAGAAGCAGAGCTCGAACAAAAGAGCCACGCAGATGACAGCTTTCACCACGGGGTGATGTGTGAACGAAACCATACGGCGGGAAACGGACGAATGCATCCAGAAGGGAGCGCGCGGGTACACATGGAAACCAGCATCGCTTAATGGCATCGGTGTGATTAATGAGCTTCGTAACTGGTGAACTTGTACAAAGTGACACCAGCGTTTGGCACGGTCTGTCAGTCCCATCTCCCACCCAACAGACAAAGTGTGTTTTAAAGCCCCTGCAACCTCACGGTGCTGCAAGAGCTGCCCGCTTTCAACGGCAGGCTGCTCCCTTTCTCCCCTGAGAGGAAGGATAGAGCAACCCCGATAAGAGCTGACAGCACAGTAATGACGAATGCAAATGAAAAGGGCGTGGGGCAAATGCAAATGCTAAAAGCACAATGGGCAATGTGATTAAAAAGCGCTCTAGAGCCTTTTATCTTGTGACGCTGCTCGTCCTGGGAACGCTATTTCAAAGGGCTGACTCCAGTCTCAGAGCTTCTCTTCACTGCCTTTTCTTTCTCATAAAGGGATTCAAGCTTTGATAGGTTTTGTAGGCCTGCTGTCTCTTCCAAAGACTGCCCTTCGAGTCTGCGCTTTGGTGACATAATGACAGGTAGCAGAGGGGCCTGCATCGATACAGGCTCAACAAGAGGGTGCAAAGGGATGCTCAAGTACACATCAAGTGTGTCTTTTGAGATTGAGCCATAACTGGTGCTGCATAAAGGTGGTCGGCTGAAATTCAGAAGAGTTTGTTATTGAGTTATAGTACCAATGTAATTTGCATGCCTATGTTTGTTAAGCAAGACAACATAAAAATACATTTTTAAATTGATATTTAATCTAAATCTATATCAAAATAGTGTAAAATTAATTTTAAATGGATAGTTCACTTAAAAATGAAAATTCTGTCATTAATTACTCACCCTGACGTTGTTATACTGTAAACCCATAAGACTTTTGTTCATCTTCAGAACACAAATATGTGACCCTGGACCACAAAACCTTAAGTCTTAAGTCGCTGGGGTATATTTGTAGCAATAGCCAAAATTATTGATTTTTCTTTTATGTCAAAAATCATTAGGAAATTAAATAAAGATCATGTTCCATGAAGATTTTTTGTAAAATTCCTACTGTAAACCTATCAAAATGTAATTTTTGATTAGTAATATGCATTGCTAAGAACTTAATTTGGACAACTTTAAAGGTGATTTTCTCAGTATTTAGATTTTTTGCACCCTCAGATTCCAGATTTTCAAATAGATGTATCTCGGCCAAATATTATCCTATCCTAACAAACCATACATCAATAGAAAGCTTATTTATTGAGCTTTCATATGATGTATATATCTCAGTTTGGTAAAATTTAACCTTATGACTGGTTTTGTGGTCCAGGGTCACATATTTTGTATATTATTTTTGATGAAATTCGAGTACTACCATGTTCAAGGCCCAAAAAGGTAGTAAAGACATAGTTAAAGTAGTCCATGTTACATCAGGGGATCAACCTTAATTTTATGAAGCTACAATAGTACTTTTTGTGTGAAAAGAAAGCAAAAATAATGGCTTTGACATGTTTTCTTGCTTCATAAAATTACAGTTGAAGAACTAATGGCCTTAAACATGGTAGTGCCATTATTGTCTATACAGGGTCAGAAAGCCTTTTGGATTTTATCATAAATACCTTAGTTTATGTTTCGAAGATGAACAAAGGTCTTATCGGTTTAGAATGACATGAGGGTTAGTAATTAATGATAGAATTTCCATTTTTGAGTGAACTATTCCTTTAAACTAAAGACAAAGTCACATCATGTTATTTTTAAAACTACCAATCCATATCTATCTCTGTCTTCTATTTTGTTGTAGTAACGGATAGCAGTGTTTACTTTATTAGGCTACACACCTGCAGATGAATTGTATGTTACCACAGATTTGGTAAACATATTCCAGCAGTCGAGTTATGCACCACCATTTTTGGAGAGATAAATCGCAGCAGGGATGTATCTAATAAAAAGAAGTTGTCGGGCTGGAGTTTTGCTGCATGTTTGCTGCGGTTGTCATCAGTGGCGGATCCTGTTAGAGCGGCAATGTTCTCTCTTACACAGCTCTCATCTGCAATCCACTCTCCGTCTCCATCACTAAATAAAGTATATGCAAAGTCACCACCGCATTTGATATACATCCACTGTATTGATATACAACCACTGTATGCATGTACTTTATAAATACAGTTTAGGTCAAAAGTTTACATACACCTCGCAGAATCTATAAAATGTTAATTATTTTACCCCCAAAAAAGAGGGGTCATACAAAATGTGTGTTATTTTTTTTTATTTAGTACAGACCTGAAAAAGATATTTCACATAAAAGATGTTTACATATAGTCCACAAGAGAAAATAATAGTTGGATTTATAAAATGACGCTGCTTAAATGTTTACATACACATGGTTCTTACTACAGTGTTGTTACCTTTATGATCCACAGCTTTGTTTTTTTTAGTTTTTTTTTTTTTTTTAGTGATAGTTGTTCATGAGTCCCTTGTTTGTCCTGAACAGTTAAACTGACTGCTGTTCTTCAGAAAAATCTTTCAGGTCACACAAATGATTTGGTTTTGCAGCATTTTTGTGTATTTGAACCCTTTCCAACAATGACTGGATGATTTTGAGATCCATCTTTTCACACTGAGGACAACTGAGGGACTCATATGCAACTTTTACAGAAGGTTCAAATGCTCACTGATACTTCAGAAGGGAAATCTAGGCATAAAACATTTTGAATTTGAAGATCAGTGAAAATGTAACTTATTTTGTCTTTTGGAAAACATGTAAGTATCTTCTGTAGCTTCTAAAGGGAGGTACTAAGTGGGAAAATATGATATTAATGCAAAATAAGAAAATTAATGTACACATCTTCATTCTGTTCAAAAGTTTACACCCCAGGCTCTTAATGCATCATTCTTCCTTCTGGAGCTAAACTTCTGTAATAGTTGCATATGAGTCCCACAGGTCAGTGCTAAATAAAAAATAGCATGCATTTTGTATGATCCCTCTTATTTTGATAAAATAATTAACATTCTGCAGATTCTCCAAGGTGTATGTAGACTTTTGGTCTCAACTGTATAGGGGAGAGAAAAAGATTATATATATATATAATTACAGAATCTGTAAGAATTTGATTAGAAGTGTGTAGCAAATTCGATTAGTTCACTGGCTAGTAATACCAATGACTTGGACATTTAATTATCAAATCGAGTCCAACTATTCACAGTCATGACTTCTGTATCTCTGACAAGACAAAATAAAAAGTTCATCATTTGTGTCTGCATTGTCAAATTTCAGAGCCATCAAAATGATTATTTGTGTCTTGCAGTGTCTAATGATAGACACAGAGCAGCAGACTGCTTGTCTACACAGTGATTTGATTGATGCCATGAACTTCTGTACATGGCTTTGGGACCTTTTTAATGTGTCAATCAGGGTATCCGAAAGAGAGCAATGCTCATTTCCCATTGTATGTTACTTGTTTCTTCAGATGCACTCAGAGTTTTCTAATGCTTGGCCTGTAGACTAGTTTAAAGTCAGAGCAGAATCTTGCGGTCTCTCAGAGTAAGTCTCAGTGTCTAGGTTCAAACTGAATGAAAGTATCTGCTCTGCCTCATTTCAAAGTATGAACAGTTATGTCATTCAAGACTCTGAATAATACATTGCTGTTCAGATGATCTTATGCTAGTGTTTACTTCACAGGCAGGATACATCAAATGATCTCTTGAGAATGAAGCCTTTTTATTTGCTATACCGTAGAAAAGACCTTGAATACGTAATCCGCAGTTACAAGTTCTGCATTCGTAAGAACACAGCAAGACATTTCCTTCTCCAGCACGTAATCCTGCTTATATTCTAGATACACGCTATTCAAGAAGAGAGTAAAGAGATTTTTACATAAAAGTCTAGTCAGAAAAAGACTTCATCATTATTTTAAATTGACCTAATAGTATTACAGCAGTGGTTTGAAAGGCACATGATTCCACACAGCATGCAAAAGCAATGCTAAATGCAAATAATAAAATGCGGCCATTTAGTCATACACAGGGTAAAAAAAAAAAAAATAGGCTTATCACTTTTGAAAGGCAAATGCAAATGCTTCCTATAACCTTTGTGTTATGTGGCCAATCAAACAGCGCTTTATTTAGGTGCCAATACATCTGCCCATTGGTGGAAGCTATCCTCTTTGAAAAACATGAAAACCATGAAGAAAATATGATGCAAGGTGAAAGAGACTATGACTCGGACTACATTAAATACCAGTTGAAATTAGGATAAACATCAACTGGCCACAGTGTTCTCTGTGCAGTGAAATACAGTAGTGGCTGCTGAGAGTATATAACCTTTGAATTTTTTTAGAAACCAAACATTTAACAAAAATGTTGATTGGTATTAATACATAGACGATTTGGTTTTTAATGTCATTTTCCTGCTTCCTGAAAAGAAACAATACATGGAAGGTTACTAATCAAGAAGTAGTTCACTTCCAGAACAAAAATGTACAGATAATGTACTCACGTAAAGAAATAGTTTTTTTTTTTTTGAGGAAAACATTTCAGAATTTCTCTCCATATAATGGATATCTATGGTGCCCCCAAGTTTGAACTTCCAAAATGCAGTTTAAATGCAGCTTTAAAGGGCTCTAAATGATCGGAGTCAAGGAAGAAGGGTCTTATCTTGCGAAACGATCGGTTATTTTCTAAAGAAATTGATAATTTATACACTTTTTAACCTGCTCTGCGTGAACTGTGTGTATTCCTGTTCATGACAGTTATGACAGGGTATGTTGATAAACTCTCATCCTATTTTCTCCTCCAACTTCAAAATCATCCTACATTGCTGTTTTACCTTTTTTTGTAAAGAGCGTTTGACCTTCTTTGCATGTTCACGTGGTCGGTACTTCTGCAGCGATGTAGGACACACAGTTCACGCAGAGCTAGACTAAGATGAGTGTTTGCCGTTAAGAAGTATACAGTATAAATAAGTTGTTTTTAGAAAATAACTGATCGTTTCACTAGATAAGACCCTTCTTCCTCGACTGGGATCATTTAGAGCCTTTTGAAGCTGCATTTAAACAGCATTTTGGAAATTCAACCTCTGGGACACCAGAGGAGATGAACATCTTGGAAGACAAGGGGGTGAGTACATTATCTGTAAATTTTTGTTCTGGAAGTGATATACTCCTTTAAGTGATACAGAAGGACTATATTTGTAACTGTCCAATTCCCAGATCTCCGAACCCACAAACTCTATCATACCTGCTTTGTTTTTAACTGTTAGCCCTGAAGAACCTTCCCCGGGATTTCTGAATGAGTTTGTGCCGGCTAAATCACAACCAAAGTTAGATAATGTGATTGCTTGTTGATAAGTGCTCTTTAAGGCAGTTCATTGAATTAATCAGGAAGGTTTTTAATCAAATGCATCAGTGGTTTTGTGTGATTATCTGTCATTACCTTCATTTTACCCCTATTAAAAGTGTTGATAAACAGCTTGATGAAGCCTAGTCAGAAACCGTTCTGTTGTAGTCTGAAGACCTCTACAAACACTGGCTTATTAGTATGAGGACGCAAATTGGGTCTCACCACAAAGAGGCACCTAAACAATCCATTAGGAAAGTTATGAGTAAATGACTTCCCTTGAAAAAGAGACGGCCTTGACTGGTGTCCCCTGTGCTTTGACCGAGAACCCAATAGATCTTAGTAACAGATGTCAGAGGAGGACGTGAGGGGATGTAGAACCCCTCCTTCCCCTGTCTCGAAGGGCCACTAAATCCTTTAATTACCAGGCCAACGAGATGTGTCTACAGGGAACTCTTTGCTAAATGTAAACCCCTGTTCCTCAAGTAAAGAAAAAATAGTTTGCTGTTATTTTTTTAAAGAGAGCAAAGTAATGGCGCTTCAGGCTATCACACTGCAAAAGGAATATGGCTGCTCCCATTAGGTCGAATGGGTTAACAGTGTGGCTTATGTGAGAAGGAAAATGGTTCACACACTTTTTCAAACAGGGGAAGGGTTGGAAACATACAGTAGCGGTGGAGTGGTGGAGCATTTATTGTATGCTCTTTTATAAGAAGACATGAAATTCTTTAAACCACTTAAGAGGGGTCCAGAGTCAAGCATCTTAGCGGGGTTCCTAAACGTTCTTCCTAGTGAAGTATTTTTTGCTTTATTTATCATGTTCAAGAATACTGATAATACACTGTATTCAAGAATACAAAATCAAAGTTCAAAGTTTTTATGCAATTACAATTTGAGAACTTGAGAATAATTCACAATCCAAACAGATGCTGCATACATGGTTTTTAATTCAAATTTTGAAATTATACAGTCTAATTTATATTATATACAGTGGTGGCCAAAATTATTAGAACACTAGTATTTTCACCAGCTAAAAAATACTTTTAAGTTAGATACAGTGCCTTGCAAAAGTATTCATACCCCTTCATTTTTTTTTTACATTTTGTTTTGTTGCAGCATTATGTTAAACTGCTTTAAATTAGTTTTTCCCCACATCAATTTACACTCCATACACCATGATAATGAGCAAGCAAAGCCCAGATTTGCAAATTTTACAAATTTATTAAAAATAAAACACTGAAATAAGTACATTGCATAAGTATCCATACCCTTAACTCAGTACATAGTTGAAGCACCTTTACAGCCTCAAATCTTTTTGGGTATGATGTGACAAGCTTTGCACATCTGCATTTGGCAATTATCTGCCATTCTTTGCCTCACCTTTTCACCTCTCAAGCTCTGTCAGCTTGGATGGGGGATGGCAGACATTTTCTAGAGTCCTAGTTGTTCCAATCATCTTCTATTATGGATAATGGCTACATGCTTCTGAGAACCTTCAATGCAGCAGATTTTTTTCTGAACTCTTCCCTACATCATTGCCTTAACGCAAGTCTGTCACTGAGCTCTACAGTTATCTTGACCTCAGGACTGGGTTTTTGCTCTGATATGCATTTTCAACTGTTAGATCTTTTCTGAGAGGTGTGTGCCTTTCTAAATCATACTCATTTAAATGAAGTGCAGTAACATCTAGAAGCAATATGAATAGTCCTGAGCTAAATTTTGAGTGTCCCAGAAAAGGGTATGAATACTTATGCAACGGGATCTTTTCAGTTTTTTATTTCTAATAAATTTGCAAAGTTGTTTCAAACCTGTTTTGTGCTTTGTCATTATGGTGTATGAGATGGTGATTGATGTAGGGGAAAAAAAGTAATTTAAAGCAGTTTAACATAATGCTGCAACAAAACAGAATGTGATAAAAATGAAGGGGTGTGAATACTTTTGCAAGGCACTGTATGTATTGCTGTAGTGTGTCAGTAGGAAATAGCAGTTTACATTCTCAAACATTCATTTTACCATAAATTGTAATAATCCAGAGAGATTTTTGTTTGCACAAGTCTGACAACAGCCAGTGCTCCACACAAAAATCTGATCTCATCATCATCCAGTCTGTCTGAAATGACATGAAGAAACAACTAATTGAAAGCATTTTTTTTAAAGCATTTTTACACAAGTGCCTACAATCAAAGTGCCTTTTCCTGATTTCAATGGGGATTTTCATGGGGATAGTTTTCTTAGTGATAGCTAGTGCCACTAGGAGTAAATGACTGTTTATATTGTTTCAATTAATTATGGATTATGTCACCTAGTAAACAAAGACATTTGGATGTGATATCCCATAAGGAAAGAGTGATTAAGTGACAATTTTCCAGAGTTTTTTTAATTGGGGTGCAATACCAAAGGCTGCACATATGTTTTGGGGTTATTTAGTGTGCATTGTAAACCAGTTTCTGAAGTTAAACCTCATTTTAAACACATTTTAAATACTGTATGAGTCACAAGTTGGCATTTTTGTAATAAATTAGATATTTTTGCAGATTTGTGTCCAGAAATCAGCATCAGGTAGGGCTGCTTGATTATGGCAAAAATCATATTCACGATTATTTTGGTGAGAAGAACAGTGAGTGATTTTTCTCTTTCTATTTTTTTTTTGTTTTATTAATATTAAGCACAGAGACAGCAGAAGGAATATTATTTGTTGCCACTTTAAGAGCCACACAGATCCAATATTGTCAGGGGTGCGTGCAGGATTAGACGAGACGATATATACAAAATACAATATATTTAATATAAATCTCCAAGTGGAACAAGGCAGGAACATTCACACACATCTATATCACAAAAGGACCGACAGGGAACTGAAATCAAAGACAGACTTATCAATAAACACAGGTGACACAGATTACTAATAATTACAAGGACAGGTGCAGGGAATCACAATGACGAAGGGCTAAACCAAATGACAGATCAACGGGGGGAAGACAAATGGGCAAAACCAATGACAAGACAGACAGAACTGTGACATTACGCCCCCCTCCGGAAAGGCGCGTCCTCGCGCCGTGGAAAAAATGAAAAAACGAGAGGGGCGGAAAACCAGGAAACCAGAGTCAATGAGGGAGGGGGCTCCGGCGGAGGACGTAACCCCCGGAGGAGGACCAGAACAAAAGTCCAGGTAACAAAAAAGACAGTCCAAGGGGGCGACGACGGTGGGAGGAGCCAGGGAGGAAACAGGAGGGACCTGAAGCAGGAGAGCAGGACCCAGATCGCAGCCAGGATGACGGCCCACGGAGGAGCCGACGGAGGGAGGAGCCATGGTGGAGGAAGGACCGCCGACTCCGTGGGGCCGACCGACAGAGGCAGAGCAGCTGGCAGAGGAACCCGAAGCGGAGATGGAGAGCTGAAGATCCAGGGCGACACCGCGGATCCGGAGGGCCAAGGCAGAACAGGAGGCTCTGGCGGCCGAGGCGGAGGCGGAGATCCGGAGGTCCGCGGTGGAGCCGGAGCGACAGAGGACGAAGGCGACGCTGACGGGAAGGAGGAGCCTGACAGAGCCGGAGGGACAGAGGGACGAGGCGAAGCCAGAAGAGTGGAGTCCCGAGGCGGCGGATGGTCGACGACTGACCAAGGCGGAGCCGGAGGGACGATGGAGCCCGGTGGAGCTGGTGGGCCGACGGGCGACGGTGGAGAGGAGGGCGTCGAGAGCCGTGGTGGAGCCGCAGGGTCGGAGGGCCGAGGTGGAGATCTGGACTCGTAGGCTGGAGGCGGAGCTGAGGGATCCTCCAGCCATGCCACCGATGTAAGCTGGCATCCCTGCGGCGAGCCCACTGCAGAGATGGTGGGCTGAGGGTGAGCAAGGGGACTGACTGATAACCTGGGAGACTTTGGGCGGCTGGGCGGAACCAGCGGGGACTCAGGACGGCTGGGCGGAACCAGCGGGGACCAGGCAGATTCAGACAGACGAGGGCGGGTGGGAGGGAAGTCTATGCAGGTCAGTGGCTCAGAGAAAAAGTCTATTAAGTCATATGATATTACATCCTCAACTTCGGAAAAGAAGTCGATCAGGTCCCCAGAGTGTTCCATCTCACCCCCAGCGGAGTTGCAGTGGGCAGGGCTCTCCATTTCCCTCACTTGCTCCACGTCGCAATCCACCGTCACAGATGTAGAATCCGGCTCACGCACCTGGTCAGCCGGAGAGGGCTCTGGCTCTGTCGCTCGCGGCTCTAGTCCCTCATCCGCGGTGCGCTCGGGTTCCCGCTCTGCATGTCGGGGCGATGATTGGCTGCTCTCTGGGTCGTGAGTGGGGCTGACGTCCTCCTCGACGAAGCCGACAGTCCAGGAAGATCCACTGGACGCCAGCACCCACTCGATGTATCCGGCAAGGCTCTCTCGAGGACCCTCCCCGGACAGCTGCGTCTTGATGTTATCATTTAATCCATTGCGGAAGAACGTGCACAAGCAGCTGTCCGGGTAGTGTGTTGATGGCACGAGGAACAGAAAGTCTCTGATGTGGTCCTCGAGAGAGCGGTTCCCCTGCTTCAGGAGGATGATGAAAACAGCAGGGTCATCCATGAGGAAAAAAATAAAAAAATAAAAATAAAACACTGATACAAAAAACGGAAAATAAACGCAGGGAGAGGTGCCGGGTAAACTGTACTTGGTCGGTCCTTATGTCAGGGGTGCGTGCAGGATTAGACGAGACGATAGACGATATATACAAAATACAATATATTTAATATAAATCTCCAAGTGGAACAAGGCTGGAACAAGGCAGGAACAAGGCAGGAACATTCACACACATCTATATCACAAAAGGACCGACAGGGAACTGAAATCAAAGACAGACTTTTAAAGACAGACTAATCAATAAACACAGGTGACACAGATGACTAATAATTACAAGGACAGGTGCAGGGAATCACAATGACGAAGGGCTAAACCAAATGACAGATCAACGGGGGGAAGACAAATGGGCAAAACCAATGACAAGACAGACAGAACTGTTACAAATATACTGTTACAAATGTATTTTCATCATCAACTGTTTATGATCATTTAAGACACAACTGACAAGGGTTTACCTGTACATCAACAATCACCGAGCACTTCGTTTGAAATGTTTTTGCGTGTATTTGACTGTTTAGGCTCACACCTTGAGCTAAAAGATAACTTTACATGTCATTGTTCTGCTTCGTCTCTGAGCGCATACACAGAACAGCACAAGTTCTCTTTCTTGCTTTTAAAACCACAACATTAATAAATCAAGCACGTCCCGTTTTCTGAAAGTCACGTTACATGTTTTTGCTGATTAGCATGTGAAATTAGGCTTTTATGGAGGAGTGAAAAGGCACCACTGTAAAGGGGGCGGAATGGGGCGCAATAATCTTTTGTCTCGATTACTGTATTTTCATGATCGTTTGAAGCCTAAATCGAAACTGAATTTCGATTACTTTCACAGCCCTAGCATTAGATATAATATATATGTCTGATTTCTAGTTAGCATTTCTGAAAAATAGGATATATTAATTAGCTCTGAGATTGGACGTGAAAGGTCTAAGTTAATGGTCCGAGTGTTGAATTTTGATGGGATGGATGATTTGATTTTTAGGTATTCTAAAAAAAATTACTCCTGATGCCATGATTCTGGACCGTAGGAAATTGAGGCCAGGTTGTTAATATGAATGATGGGTTAAAGTTGTGTGATGCCCTTTTCTGTCCATGTGTGTAAGTTAAGCAGCTTCTTGTTAACTGTAAAATCTGGGTTAATCCAAATGGGAATATGATTTTAAATAATTCATTATAACGTATGTCTGTATTGTTATGTGTGTGTGTGTGTGTGTGTGTGTACTGTGTACTGCTGACTACAACATTTTTTTAAGAACAGTAAAAGTTATAGTTAAAGATACCTGCCAACCAATCAGATTTATAGAGGACTTTTAAAGGCTTCATCACAGTGCTGGCAGCAGGTTTAGGGGACACGTCCGGTGAAATAAAAAAGATTTACTTCATGGTCAATGATGAGACCAGTAAACCAAAACTGACTGTTGATTTTTATTTTATATACATCACAACAAACCTATAGATTTGTAGTGACTCCCCTTTGTTTCTCTCAACTGTGTCTCTCTTGTGTGAAAACATTGTTTACACAAGGAATAAAATTGCATGTGGTCACAACAGCAGTGATTATTTTCCAACTTGATCATTTGAGAATAAAAATGACTCCTTGGAAAAACATTCAATCTTCTTTTTACAAATATATCAGCTTTTCAGGTTTTTCTTTTGAGTATGACGTTGAAACTCGACAAAGTAAAACAGAACATTTACCGTTGGAGACAATCTTTATGTGGCGAAATGGACAAAATGGCCGCCTCTTTGAAAATACTGTTTGTGTTTTCTCCCTCAGTCCACAAAATGAAAAAAAAAGACTCAAGAACCTTGATAGTGTAATCAAATTGAGTGTGAAAAAGCTGTAATTCTATCGCATCAAGCAACATTCCTAATCCGTTAAAGGATTAAACAAGGTATTGTTGTGTGCCAAGCATGGCAGTCAAAGCATTTAATCGTTTCAAACATTCCATCAAGGATTATTCCAATGTCTTGCCTTTTTAGATTTTCCTACTGACAACATCCACAACAGCTTTGATTTCTCTTAGAAACTCCAACGCAAAACAGTGGAGTTAAGATGAGTCTCATGATAAACCCCCAGACTGCCTTTGTAGTTTATTATGAATGGGAAACACGGCATGTTTGTTTATACCTGTAGTACAACAAAGTAATATAAAGTATAGGTTATTAGTGGGGGTAGGTCTGTGCGATAATGATAAAAAATGATATCCCAACATTTTCTGGCATTTTTTTTTTTATCAATAACGGTAATTAGACAATATTTTGCTGAGCCTGTTTTAGTGCTGGTACTTTGGCAGATTTAGGATTTCTTTGGACAGCTGACTCACAAAGTATTTGATATTCTTTATATTCTGGGCAGTGGTTAGTTTGCAGGACTAACAGATATTAACTTTTCCAAAAAGTTTACATTTATTTTTACTTTTTTTGGACATTTTTACCTTTGTAAGGCCAATTTTATGTGACCATGGACCACAAAACCAGTCATAAGTCAATTATCCGAAATTGAGATTTATACATATTATATACTTATAATGAATAAACTTTCCAATGATGAATAGTTTGTTAGGATGGGACAATATTTTTTCGAGATACAACTATTTGAAAATCTGTAATCTGAAGGTGTAAAAAAAAATCTAAATATTGAGAAAATTGCCTTTAAAGGTGCCATAGAATGCAATGAAACAATATTTTAAATTGTTCTCTGATATCTACATAGAAGGTATATGGCATAGGAAAGGGCAGAAAATCTACAGAAACGGTTTTACAGGTCCATTTACAACCCTAGGATTTATCCCTAGAATGGCATGCTCTGTTATTGCCTTATTTGGAAGCTTCATGAATATTAATGAGCTCTGCTCTGATTGGCTGTTTCACAGAGCTGCTCATCTCTATAGCTGGCACATTGATAAAAATATATGTTTAATTAGGAGCTCTAGCCGCTTTTAATATGCGGTTTGTTGAATCTGCCGTTTTGAATCGCCAACATTTTAGTCTCATTACTGTGATCGCATGTGCTCTGTGTAAAGTTATAATGCAGAGGGAGTGCTTGCTTACCACACAAGTTCAGCTGCTTGTCAGTGAGACTCGGGATCTGTAAATCATTCGCCATCATCAGCGCAGTTATTTCTCTATCATTCACTATCATCAGCGCAGTCATCTCTCTGTTTACGTAGTAAGTGTAACAGGCTAGCGCTAACATTAAGCTAACCGTGTCCCTTCAGTGGCTTGCCTTATTTTACTGATGTACTGACGTTACCAATGATTGGGCGATGCAAATGTTGGGGGCATACCTATTAACGATCCCGGGACTATTCCGTAACAGTCGGTGTTATGTTGGAATTAACCTATTTTTCGGTGGTCTTTTGCAAACACTAGATTTATATAAGAAGGAGGAAATGATGGAGATTGAGACTCATGGTATGTCATGTCCATGTACTGAACTGTTATAATTTAACTGCCAAGGTAAACACAGTTTTCCATTCTATGGCACCTTTAAGGTTGTCCAAATGAAGTTCTGTTACTAATCAAATCATTAAGTTTTGATATATTTACAGTAGTAAATTTACAAAATATCTTCATAGAGCATTTCTAACATCTCTTTATGTAAACATAAAGATCTTTACTTAATATCCTAATGAATTTTGGCATAAAAGAAAAATCGATAATTTTGACCCATACAGTGTATAGCTATTGCTACAAATATATCTGTATATCACCACTTAAGACTGGATTTGTGGTCCAGGGTCACAAATTTGAAATGATTCTGGAGAAAAAAGAGGAAATGTACTTTAAAATGTAGGTGGTGGCAAATCACTGCATGAGTAAGTCATTGAGTTATTCATTCAACTGATTTGTTCTAATGGTTGATTGATTCAGTAACAAAACACTGTTGTGTGTTGCTCAGAGATGCAAAACAGTTCCACTTTGGCTTTGTTTGGAACTATTTTCATTGACCAAAAACAGGAACTTGTGTCTAAAATGTAAGTTCTTCTTATATAAAAGACATAAGTCATACAGGGGCATTTTAGTGACTTTTTTGGCAAGTTATTGCCATGAGATGATGGCAAATCCCTTATGAGTGTGTCATTGAATCATACATGCAACCAATTTAAAAAAACAGGTTAATTGAAGAATGAATCAAGTGACTGTTAAATCAAGTTTGTTCAAAAATGTTCTTCAGATTATAAAAAGGTAAGAAAGAGATGGTTCTTTAAAGAACCTTTGACTGAATGGTTCTTTGTATGGTTCTTCTATGGCATCGCACTGAAGAACCTTTTAAAGCACCTTTAATTTTTAAACTATTCTAGCATGCTATTCCAAATTCATTCATCGCTCCAAATGAGCGAGTCATTAAATCAGTTTGTGCAGCTGATTTGTTCAAAAGCACAGATTGTTTCAGGAACAAAACAAGGTATCTAAATAACTTATCTTTATGGGTGAGACTCTGCTCAAAAATGTATATATAAAAATAATGCATCACAGAATTTCTAATAATTTCCACTACAAATACTATTACAAACTTTTAACCATTAAAGCCATTTAAAATTGTTTTCTCTTTTGTGTTTTGGGACATATTCCATTAGGATTTAGTGGTTTTAACAAGCCACCAATAGAGACAACTAATTACCAGTAGAAACCCACAGAGTCCATTACAGTTTCCATTAAAACCAATACAAGTCCCATTATAACCAGCAAAACCATTAAAAAGTTTGTGATGGTGTCTATTTTTTTTTAGCACGGGATTGTTTCAGGAACTTAGCTTGAAGGCGCAGACTGGTTTTATTTTGGAACTGCTTTCATTATTGTGTCTTAATTACAAAAAGCCCTTATTAACTTGTTAAGCTGTTGTATAAAAGCAGTGTCTCACTTGTACTATCTTTATCTTTCCATCAAAAGGGCTCTTGAATGTTACGCTAACATTTATAAATGACCAAAACATTATGATTTCCTTAAAATGGACTGAAATGAGATTAGCCATCACAGCAAGAGAGAAATTATCAGAATTATTTTGCACAGTAGGCTAAGCACATCCGTAATCATTTTATAATCAACCTCACTATCCTTTTTTGATTATCAGGTAGAATTTAGTAATGGCCTTAAGGAGATACATGGTCTGGCTAGATTTTACAGACTGGCATTGGTTTGTATTGGTATGCTTGGCTCATTTGGTGAAGCAGTTGTGAGAGCACATGGTTAATTAGCCTTGACTAGCCACTGCTATAAACAGAAACCATGGGGTCTCATCCATCAAGGCCACTGTGAGCATTTAACAAACAGAACATTTAACATTCTCTTTTATGGCTCTGGGACGCTATCAATTCAGGAGCAGCGTTCTGCGTCTCGGTTGTGCGTGCAGGTGCGTATTATAGTCCCATCCGCAATATCAAGTGACAGCATATCATTCTCCAATTTAGGACAAGTCTCAGTTTCCCAGAGAGCTAATAGTGTTCGCTAAGGTTAATTTCCTTCCATACATCTGCCATCAATAAGCAATTAGGTGCTGAGGAAACAAAAGCTCTCAAACCTTCACACATTCCTCATCCCTTTTGTTTTAATCAATTAATTTCAATTGTACATTTATTGGAGAGCAGCACATGGATTTAGACTTAAAGTGACACTTGGAAAAAAACTTTATTACCCTTTGCCTCCTGATGCTGTTTTTTTTTTTCTTCCTCTGCCTGCTTGGTATGCAAGCGTTATTGATCAAGTGATTCACAGCAAATGTCCTGAAGGAAGGGCTCTTTTTTTTTAAAGGAATAGTTCATTCAAAAATGAAAACACTGTCAAAGATGTATGACTTTCTTTCTTTGTGAAGCACAGAACATTACTTTTTTTTTTTTTGAAGAATATCCTGGCTACTCTGTTTAGTATGATCAAAGTGAACGTGAAATGCACTGTTGAGTTTCAAAATAGCAAAAAAGCACAATAAATCTCAATAAATCTAAAGTCTTCTGAAGCCATGCAATAGTTTTAATGAGAAAAATAAATAATTATATATAAAAATAATTATAAAATTTAGATGCACAGTCAAAAAGAAAAATTAAGAGCACCTTCAGATCAGTTTACAAAAATTAGTCTTCCCATTACAAGGTGATATTAGACTCCTTGAAGTGACTTAAAGAGGCACTTTTTCTAATTTTATTGAAAGTATGTATGAACATTTTATGCCAAATTATTGTATGTTTATAAGCTTTTTTCTCACAATTTCTAATTAAAATGATAGAAAAAAAGAATAAGTTACCAATCAAATGAAATCAGTATTAAAACTCATTTGCACTACAAATATGGCACAGAAGAACATAAAGGGTCATATAGGTATATTTACAGACGTTTATTAAAGCTCAGGTGGCATGAGTGCAGTTAAATTCATAAAGTCAAGTTGAGATTTATGTTTTAAATATAACATTTTAAATATAAAAAAAATATTTTTTATTATTTGAAATTATACTTTAAAATTTGATCACTGAATCATTCATTCAATTGATTTGTTTAAACGGTTGATTTGTTCAGAAACAAAGCAAGTGACTGTCTTTATGAATGGATAATTGAATCATTGACTCACTAGATTCATTTAAAAATGTACATTAATTCATAAAACACAGAGATGTGCTGCGGCTCAGCTGAAACTTTGTTTGAAACTATTTTCGTTGATGAAATAGAGCAAAATCAGGCAGTAGTATTGTAGTCAGACAATGAAAGTCACTTAATATTAATTTCTTGTTTATTGAACTATTGTATTAAATCACATTATCACATTTACAAACTCAATTAATCTTTAAAAGCTGTCATTCATCTTAGTTCATCATAATCTCACAAAGTTCCATTATAATCAACAAAGCTCTGTACACTGCACGATTAATTTCTCATTTACATTGTGTCTACACTTACAATGTTTGTTGTAGTGAGAGGATTCGTGAGCTAGTATTACTCAGCACTGAACAAAACTCTGGTGTTTTACGCTGTGAGTTAATTCTGGTTATTCTGGTCTTTAAGTAGCATGAGCATATTTGTAGCTATAGCCAAAAATGCATTGTATGGGTCAAAATTATAATTTTTTTCTTTAATTCCAAAAATCATTAGGATATTAAGGAAGGATCATGATCCATGAAGATATTTTGTAAACTTCCTACTGTAAATATATCAAAACTTCAGTTTTGATTAGAAATCTGCATTGCTAAGAACAAATTTAAAGGTGATTTTCTCTGTCTACATTTTGTTATAATGAGAGGATTCGTGAGCTTGCATAATTTGGCATTCAAGGAATCAGCAGATATGTGACACTGGACCACAAAACCTTAAGTAGCACGTGTATATTTGTAGCAATAGCCAAAAATACATTGAATGGGTAAAAATTATCGATTTTTCTTTTATGCCAAAAATCATTAGTATATTAAGGAAGGATCATGATCCATTTAGATATTTTGTAAATTTCCTACTGTAAATATATCAAAACCTAATTTTAAATTATTTACTTAAATTTTTTTTCATTGTTGTATCTCAACCAAATATTGTCCTTAATCTTAACAAACCATGCATTAGTAGAAAGCTTATTTCAGGGTGGCCGCGGATCCTTAAAAAGTCTTAAAAAGTCTTAAATTCCGTTGTCCTAAAATAAGGCCTTTAAATGTCTTAATTTGTCTTAAATCTAAATCCAAGGGTCTTAAATTTTTTACACTTTGAAAAGGAAAAGTTTATCGTTTTGAGGAGAATCTCCTGCGCAGGTTCTAAATCTGTTCTGTTGCTAGACACGCGCTTGCTTGACAACGCCTCCGTGTTGCCAGATTTAGCGGGTTTCCGCCCAACTACACGCATTTGAATCGCAGATTAGTTGTTAAGTTTAACCATCATAGAGTAAAAGTTTATAATTAGCACATGTTTTTACGTTGCCGCACACAACTGGCGCGAGCACGCGCAGAGAGAGAGAGAGGAGAGAGAGGCGCGCGGCGCGATTCACACAGATTGATTCCTCTTTAACTGCTATTTGAACGGAAACGTACATACCAAGTCATGTCTTAATACCCGTTTTGGTATTCTGTTTAACAGTCGTTTATGTCTTCAGTGAACCGAAACAGCTGAGAAAGATATGCGTGCCAGTATTCGGTTTGGGCATTTGGCCTTAAAGAGACAGCGTCCTATAAATACCTGCAGTGAGAAACACTAGTTATTTTACAATTAATTATTAAATTTCCCCTCCTGAATACTAGTGTTATTGATTTTATTACTAACTTTATGTTGTATTCATTTACACTTGTCATTTGTGTAATTGTTCTTGTTTTGTTACTGAACTTTAGTTCAGATAGTAGTTTTTGCTGTGGATGAGAAGTAGCCTACCTAAAGTAAGCATTCAGTAATTAGGAAAAAACAAACTTTTTTTTTTTTTTTTTTTTTTTTTTTTTGCTGATCCGAAAAATGATCCGATCCATGACTCAAAATCCGTGTTTGTTACACTTTTACATTGGCTTCAAAGTGTGTGAGAGCCTTGACTTTGTCATGGAATAGAAAATAATTTCTTCTTCTGGAATAGTGTTTTCTGTTGAATATTCCCAAGAATAATCAGTTAAATAAAATAATAATTTAAAATATCTTCATAGTTTTGTGCTAGACTTTTGCGGGACTTTCAATTTGGTCTTAAATTTTGTTTGAAAATGGTATTAAAAAGTCTTAAAATGTCTTAAATTTAACTTGGTCAAACCTGTAGACACCCTGTTATTTGTTCTGCTTTCAGGTTATGTATAAATCTCAATTTTGAAAAATTGACACTTATATAACTGGTTTTGTGGTCCAGGGTCAGATATGTCTGTGATATATTACTCAACGCTGCAAAAACAGCAGGTGCTCCTAAATATTTTTTCACAGTCACACAGAGTAGTTTAGGTTATAGTCGCAGAAAACATCTGGATGAGTCCCTGATTTGGTTTCGTGCATTCAACTCTCTGATCTCATTGAAAGAAACAATTAACAACAAAATTGTCTGTTTTTTTGTCTCTCAAAGCTATTACACGTTTTCAAAACACTTGAAATATAGTGCAAGTCATGTACAGTAGGCCCCTTTGATTTTATTTTTATAATACTTTTGTTGCTTTTGCATCCTTTTTCAAGCTTGAAAGCTAATTGCATGTGGAAAAAAGCAACCTTTCTTCCTTTTGTGTTCCGAAGAAGAAAGCAAGCCATACGCATTTGGAATGACACAAGGGTGAATAAATGACACCATTTTCATTTTTGGGTGAACTAGCCTTCTAATCCTCAGCTGATATCACATGCCTTTTGTCATCCTTTCAACATGCAAAAAGCTCAAGACAGGTCTAAACTAAGCAGAAGCAACATCCAATTGTCTCAGCAGGGTGTGAAAAGGAATTTGCAGGAAGTGTTTTATGTGATAATGCAGCTGCCTGAATAGTCAATGCCCACCTACGCCGGCGCGTTGACAGAGGATCATAAATCGCTCGGTGCTTGTAAAAAATGCAGATGTGATAAACCCACACGCCCCTTTTTATCCCTGAACAGCTGATAAAGTCAGCTCGTTCCAGCTGACAGGTAGGCTTAAATAAAGGCTATTCAAATGGAGAACTGGGAGAGGCTTTGTTTTCAAGCCTTCCAGCGTCATATCCTTTCTACATTAAGTACCAGGAAGTCCGTCTTCGCCTTCCCTGTGGATCCCCGCAGGCGGTCAAGACATACGCTTCTGCTTTTCCGATGTCATGACACGCTCGTATGGCTCCCCAGTGGAGCTTGGCAGGAGTTGGTTGATATTATATGCATAAAGCTTCCCACGTCGTCTTAAACAACTTGGGTTTCACACACACAGCCTTTATGACCGCTGCTTTTTATGTTTCAGATAGCTGCTGGAATGCCAAGCACTGTAACAGCACCCCCAGGACCGCACATTTGCGGTTCTGCATCGTAGGTGGTTGTATCTCATTTCACTGCGAGGGGTCAGAGTCTTCGCAGACCAAGAAATCCAGCTCTGAAACTCCCTGTGGCCCTACCACCATCCTCTCATCTTCCAGACTTCCGCTTCCTTCCTCTTTTGCCTTAAGAGTTCTCAGTATTTTTCTGCTTCTTTACTGGCCCATATGAGAAGTCGGGCTCTCATTGACAGAATAAAGCTATGCTGACATGCTTCAAAACCCCCAGCCATGCACCACTACATCTCCACTTGAAAGTGCATTGGATATACACACGATTTCAGAATCTGTTTCAAAGACCAAAGAGCGTAGTATGCAGATTTAGCGTTCTAACGCTTAATGGGGAGTAACTGTGCATGTCATTAGGAAAATGCAGCTCTGAAATGCCTCTCAGATTGATGAAAATGGTCAAAGTGTCCCAGAATGTCTTATAAATGTCTTTTTCTATTTCACAGCTCCACCTAACAACATCTCAGTTGTGGCGGAGAACACGCCAGCACCGTTCAGCCGCTACCAGGCCCAGAACCTTACTCTGATCTGCACTGCCAAAGGAGGCAAACCAGCTCCGTCGGTGAGTTTCACAAACACATGCTGTTTAAACTGTAAATAGGCATCGTTTACAGTGGAGAGAAGTCCCTAAGATTTTTTTTATTTTTTTAGCCATGGTTGATTTGGTCCCCACTACTTTATGAAATAGCTCACAGTGGGGATGCGTCTAATCCAGAGGAGGCATCTCCAATTTTTCATTTCTTTCATGTGTGTTATAATGAGGGTAGTTCTGCCACTGGAATTTGTTGTTTTTATTGTTTTGCTGAGTTTTGCAGCACACTACAGTCCGTAACCATCAACCAAAATGCATGCAAATCTGTCTACACTCATAATGTGCAAAAAATGTCCCATATTTTGTGAAATGTTTTTTTAAGTACTAGTTTAGCAAGATTAATTGCTCCTTCAAATCACGTCGTAAGAAAATATAATTTTATTGTTTTCTTAATGTGATTGTTTTAATTTGAGTTGACTTGTAAATAAGCAAATCCCCTATTACAGACGAGCACATCAAATGGACTTTTTAATCAAAACAGAACAAGATGATTTGTCCATAGCCTACATAAAGAGAATTGTCATCATTTAAACACTTGTATGTCTTACCAAATCTGTACGACTTTATTTCTTCTGTAATAAACACAAAAATCTATTTTAAAGGATTTTTTAGCGGTTGTAGTCCATGCAATGAAAGTCAATGTGGTACAAAACAACACTTCATTGACTTTCATTGCATGCACACACACACACAAATCAACATTTTTCAATATGTTATCGTTTGTGTTTCACAGAAGAAAGGTTTGACATGAGAGACATAAGTAATATTAGTAATATTTTTTGTAATATTAGACTTAATGGCATTCATTGAAAAAAATATTTATTTTTATTTTATTTTATTTTTTATGTCTTTCTAAATCTGTACAACTTTATTTCTTCTGTAAGAAAAAAAAAACACAAATCAACACATCTTTTGTATTTTACAGAAAGGTTTTAAATGAGAGAAATAAGGGTAGGACAGAATTTCTTTCTTTTTTTTCTTCAGATTTTCCAAATCCTTATGACTTTGTTTCATCTGTAACAAACACAAAAAGAAGATATTTTGAAGAATTTCTCAGCTGTTTGTCCATACAATTGAAAGTCAATGAGGTACTAAACAAGACTGGACCTCATTGACTTTCATTGTATGGATACACACACATTTTTCAATATATTTTGTGTTTCACAGAAGAAAGGTTTGACACAAGAAACATGAGGGTGATTGAACGAAGACAGAATTTCTTGTTTTGAATGATTTTCTTAAAGGTTGTAACCAAAGACTTTTTAATTTTATGTTATTTTATTTATTTATTTATTTATTTATTTTTTATTATGTCTTTCTAATCTGCATGGCTTAATTTCTTTTGTAACAAACACAAAAAGAAGATATTTTAAAGAAATTATTAAAAAACATTATTTATTCATTCATTCTTTTTTTATTTTATTTTATTTTATTTTATTTTATATCTTTCCAAATTTGGATGACTTTATTTCTTCTGTAACAAACGCAAAAAGAAGATATTTTATAGAATTTCTCAGATGTTTTTTTTTTTTTTTTCTCCATACAATGAAAGTCAATGGGGTACAAAACAACACTGGACCTCACTGACTTTCATTGTGTGGACACACACACAAACAAAAATCAACACATTTTTCAATATATTATCTTTTGTGTTTCACAGAAGAAAGGTTTGACATGAGGGTAAATGAAGACAGAAATATTTTTTTAATGGTTTTATTTAATAATAGTTACCTTAGTCTTTTTTTTTTTTTTTTTTTTCCAGCATAGTGGAACATATGTTCCAGCATAGGTGCCAGATGGAGTCCATTTTGCAGTTCTGTTTATTCTGTTTATTGTTTATTCTTATTCACTGTTTGTGCGTTGATTGTGTATAAGATAGAGAGCAAAGGCCCTATAACTATTTAAAGTGAATCTTTTCATTGAAGTCAGTGGGGTTTCTGCGGCCCACACACCTCAACCTCACGAACGGCGTCCACACAAGCTCGGCTTGAGTTCAGCCAGCGGTTTGTAAAAAATCCCTCCAGCCCATTAATCATACTCTGTGGGCGCAGCGTAATGTATTCCGGATCTATCTTGCCCCCATCTCCAGCAATTAAGAGCCCAGCATGATAGGCGTGCGGTGTGAAAATAATTTCCACCACCCCACCTGAAGAGTCACATTGCCGAGCACAAGGCTGACCAGCTCTGGCCTCCATTAGCACAAAACCCATGAGCGCAAGTCCCAAGGAGAGTTCGCCCCACCGCTCTGCCCCTCATTACCAGCCAATCCACTGCCATTCATTCACACAAGACAGTCTCCGCTTCATCAGCGTAGGCTGCACGCTCCTCATCAAACTCCCAGGTAGACCCGCTAATGCAGACGAGCGACGGGAGCCAAGAAACAGTGGTTAAATTAGAGCTGAAAAGATCTTAGTCAAAGGTGTCTGGGAGCTTGATGAGGCTCTTGCGATAATATTTTTCAAAGGAGTTTCAGATTTGGGCTGCTGGTTGAATGTGGCTTGATTTGTGTCATCTTCAATAGTGAGTGAGCCCGTTCTTTTGCCTGTGTGTAGACAACTTATTCGGAAATATAAAGGTTGCTTCTCTCTTGTACTGTTTGACAATATTTTCCATATTTTCAATAGCCTGTGAATATATTTAGAAACAAATGCATTTCTAAAACTTCTTGCTGTCAAAATGGCACACAGTTGATGGAATACAGTTTTTTTTATTTGTCCATTTAATCAGTGTAAATATGTTTTCTAACATAGCTGGAGTCATAGCTGAAAAAACATGGCATGTGCATAGTCAAAAAAAAAAAAAACAAGTATAGAAAATGTATAATATTAAAAATAATAATAATGTGAACATGTATATTACAAAGAAGAATGATACCCCACAAAATGTTAGATATTTATTAAGGCTGTCAGTTTAACGTGTTAACTTAAAGGGTTCATCAGATGCAAAACTCACTTTTACATGTTGTTTAAACATGTGTGTTGGCAGTTGGTGTACACAACCACCCTACAATGATAAAAATCCACCCAGTGATATTTTTTTTAATCTTTAAAAGTAATATGCCCTTTTTTAAATCATCATTAAGGTCATTCTCAGCTTCTTGTCGGCCACTCCCACGGTAGTTGATTGACATGAGCTCCTTACCGTAGTCCCGCCCTCACCGAGCTGAAACATTCCAACTCCGATTGCCATTGTGTCGACTCAGGTGCCGGGGAAGACAAGAATGTCTCCAATTGAGCGATTGAGGTGTTCTGTTGTTGGATGTAATAATGAACACAGCAGTGGTCATTTACTCCCGACATCTTACTTTTGTTTTTGAAAAGAAAGTGCTGATCACGATCTACATATGTGTCTATGTTCATGCGAATCATTCTTGATGCAGCATTACTTGCAGAAGTGGGGTTTTTTATGCACCTTTGCAAATGGCCTTTCTTAATAATGTGCTTATTAGCAAGTTTTGCCGCTAAATGCAGCTAAAGTAAACATTAAGGCTCATCATCCCATGGCAGAGAGGGGTGCGGCGTGCAGAGCTCATTAGCATTTAAAGGAACATGCAACAGAATAGCTTGCATAGTGCTGATTTTGACAAGGTAAAAATAGTGTTTTTTACACTACCTTTGAGAAATTTTAATCAAAGTATGTTATAAACTTGTCATTAAGGCCCTAAGAAAACATATCAACTTGGGCATCCGATGACTTATTTTTAAATGTTATGTTTTTTCTAAATTTTGCAGAGAACCTATTACCTTTGAAGCTATAGCAGAATTGTT
The DNA here is from genome assembly GCF_049309525.1 of Garra rufa. NCBI lineage: Eukaryota > Metazoa > Chordata > Actinopteri > Cypriniformes > Cyprinidae > Garra > Garra rufa. The sequence goes on from NC_133380.1 coordinate 14,576,958, forward strand.
GCATGTCTGAGCAACACAGCATTGTTTAGTTTCTGAATGAATCTGCATTTTGAACGAATCATGTGAACCAATGATTCAAAAGCTCATTTATAAAGAGAGCCATTTACTTCATTCCTGAATGAATCAGCCATTTGAATGAATCAAATGAATGAATGACTCATAAAGAAATTTACCGAATCATCGTGTGCTGGCAGATTAAGTTTCTTATTTAGAGTATCATTTCATAAAAAAAATAATAATAATCATTTACTCACCCTCTTCTCATTTCAGACCTTTCTTTTGTGGAACATAAAAGCAGTTTTTGTTACCAGTGACTTTCATCGTATAAACAAAAAATACTGAGACGATTCTCAAATTATCTTCTTTTATGTTCCATAGTTTACGTTAGGTCGTTGCAGCCTAAATATTTGTGTAATAAATTCTATGTTGAATCAAATAAAATATTTCTTTCGAAAGCTACAATTTGTAATGTTAACTTGACTTTCTCATTTAACACAAAAATAGCTTTAAAAAAATCTTTTGTGGGTATTTTCGCAGTCAAATTTATTTTGTGTTAATTAGATTAATTAATCGAAACGTCATGTAGTTAATTAGATTAAAAAAATTTAATCGACTGACAGCCCTAATATTTATATTATATTAAAATATGTTATGTATAAAAGATTTACTTTTTCAGCCTCATTACTCAAGTCTTCAGTGTCACATGATCCTTCAGGAAATCTTTCTAATATAATGATTTGCTGCTCAAGAAACTTTTTTAATCAATGCTAATGTTTTTGTGTAAACTGTAAACCATCATACATTTTTAATATATTTATTTGATGAATAAATGCTTCTTTTGAACTTTCTATTTAAAATAGAATTTTTTGTAACAATGTAAATGTCTTTACTGTCACTTCTGATCAATTTAATGCATCCTTGCTAGAGATAGAAAGAGATAAAAAAATAAACATTTGAACGGTAGTGTATGTTTAGGTTTGCTTGTGTAAAATTGAATGAGAGAATATTTTTTATGGCTTTTTTATCATTAGTGTTGATAGTTGGGCTATGAAAATAGGATTATTTTTATTATCATTTTTTATATCCTCATCAAAACAAAAGCATTTGAAGGCTGCACCATAAAGGATAGCACTTAATGAAGTTAATTAAGTACATAATATTGTGTGGTAATTAGGTATGTGCTTAAGAAATAGAGAAAGGGAGGAGTAGTTTTATGCATGTTGATAAGGCTCTAAAATTGATTCAGAATCTGGGTCTCGATGGAACCACAGCTGGATGGGTAAAAATGTTTTGCCAAATTATATTACATCTCATGTGGATTACTGGCTCTATTCTACGTTCAAACCTTAGAAGCGCTGCAAAACAATGTTTTGAAATTAATTGTCCACAGGAAATAATTTGGTATCTCCGGACCTGAAGCTGCCCCATTACGGGAAAACAATGATGTCAAAGTCACCTTGTAATCTACTTTACTGTAAAAACAACAACAAAACTAAATGAGTAAACAAACAAACACGTATTGTAACACTTGGGGCATTATTTGATTATTATACAGTCTCCGTAACTAATAAATCTTTCATTCTTTTAACATTTAGTTGTTTAAAACGTCTTACCAAACAATATTCTGATCTGAATAAAGACAAGTAATGATTAAAAAACAGAAAACCAAATATAAAGTAAACTAGTAAAAGTAAAAGTAAACTATAAAGTAAGTACAAATAAACTAATGTTATTCTCAACAGATACTGCTGTGCTCCAGGGCTCCAGCATTGGACTGAATTTCTCTTCTGCAACTTCAAATGCCTTTCTTCTTTACTGTCTTATGATTCATCTCATTTGGGCTTTTCTGGTGTCACTGCCTTATGGCTTTTTTTTTCTACATCATCTGAAACATTTTCTATTTTCTTTTTCATGCGTTCACTCTTCTTCTTTTTTTTAAACAATCTCTAGGAAGTCAAATCAATGCCATGGCTTTGCAGTTTAACACCCTCTTGAAATCAATTTAACAGCCAGCGTGCATAGCTTGGGGTTCAAAACATTGTATCATTCCCACAGTGAGCTGAGCACCAGGCATGTTCATCATCTCGCCGCTTTTGGAAAAAGGCTGTCTTTATTTTGTCACTGTTCAGCTCTTTTCAGACAATTTTGTCTTTCATCAGGCTGACAAAATTCTTCCGGCAGATTTGGATGTTGAATTTAAAGGGATAGTACACACAAATAGGTAATGCTGTCATTATTTGCTCACGTTGGTGTTATTCCAAATCTGTTATATTCTGTTATATTCAAAGCTGTTATATAAACACAAAGCTGTAAGTTCCACAAATGGCAAAAAACAAAATAAAACCTAAGCAAGCAAATCAGCCTGATTTGAGAACTGGATGAATTTATGCATTTACTGATTCAGTTCCCAGTGTCACTCCATGATTCAGTGATTCAGTTGCAACATTTTTCAGCTCAGTGAATTAATGAATGCATTTCATTATTTTCCTTTGTTTTTTCCTACTTGTTTTTTTTCTTTTGTTCTGTTGTTTTTGTCTGTGTATGGGGGGGGGGGGGATTTAATTGTTTTTGTTGCTTTGCTTTTTGTTTTGTTTTGCTTTTGTTTCACTTTGCTTTGCTTTTGTTTTTTGCTTTTTGTTTCACTTTGCTTTAGTTTTCTGTCACTTTTCTTTTGTTTTTCACTTTGCCTTGCTGTTTCATTTCACTTTTGTTTTTTGTTGCTTTGCTGTTGTTTTTTGTTGTTTTGCTTTGCTTTAGTTTTGTTTTACCTTGCTTTTTTGTTTTGCTTTTGCATTTTTTGCTTTTTGTTTCACTTTGCTTTTTGTTTCGCTATGCTTTTGTTTGTTTTTTTCGCTTGCCGTTGTTTTGTTTCTATTGGCTTTTTTGTTTCACTTTGTTTTGCTTTTGTTTCACTTTGCTTTGCTTTTTGTTTCCCTTTTTTATTTCGCTTTGCTTTATTTTGCATTTTGCATTGCATTGTTTCTTGTTTTTTTTTACTTTACTTTAGTTTTGTTTCACTTTTCTTTAGTTTTTTCACTTTGCTGTTTTGTTTCGCTTTTGTTTTTTGTTGCTTTGCTGTTGTTTTTTCGCTTTGCTTTAGTTTTGTTTCACTTTGCTTTATTGTTTTGCTTTTGTATTTTTTGCTTTGCTTTTTGTTTCACTTTGGTTTTAGTTTAGTTTGTTTTGCTTTTGTTTTGATTCGCTTGCCGTTGTTTTGTTTCTCTTAGCTTTTTTGTTTTTGTTTCACTTTGCTTCGCTGTTTTATTTTTGCTTTGCTTTGTTTTTTGTTTCATTTTGTTTTTTGTTTCGCTTTGCTTTTGTTTTTCATTGCTTTGCATTTTGTTTTACTTTGCTTTTGCTTTGCTTCGTTTTTTGTTTCACTTTGCTTTTGTTTGTTTTGCATTGCTTTGCTTAATTTTTTTGTTTTGATTGCCTTGTTTTGTTTCGCTTTCCTTTGTTTCGCTTTGCTTTGCTTTTTGTTTCGCTTTGCTTTTGTTTGTTTTGCATTGCTTTGCTTCATTTTTTTGGTTTCGCCTTGCTTTTGTTTCACTTTGCTTCGGGTTTTTTTTGTTTCACTTTGCTTTTGTTTGTTTTTTTATTATTTGTTTCACTTTGCTTACCTTTTTTGTTTTGTTTTGCTTTGCTTTTGTTTTTTTGTTTGTTTGTTTCTATATAAAGATTGTTGAAAATTTCATTGTTTCTGTTTCACAAAAAAATCGCAGCTGTCCATAACTGGACCTACAAGTTGAGAGTGACAAAAAAATTAAAAATAAAAATTGATAATTAGTGGACAAGGTTGTCCTAAACATTATTATGTACCAATGCTGCATCATATGTTTTTCATTATTGATGCAATTGACCCTTCGCAGGGTTTGATTGACAGGCAATCTGACCAATCATAACACCGAATCTACTATTTTTGTCTGACAAACAAACCAGACACAAGTTTACAAGATTACCGTCGGTGGACTTGAACTTAAAAAATGGTTTGTATTGATGTCTTTGAAACAAGATACCTTCTGATGTTCATTCATGCTTATTGCATGCTGTAAGTTGTAAAGAGGAAAAGATTATCAGTTCACATGCTGCTTGAACTGAGGCGTTAGCGATCTGTCACAACACATTAGAGAGCCACAAAATGGTATTTATTGTTTGACTTTTTTAAAAATGACAAAATTTGAAAGCTGAGACTTTTTCATACCAGAAGTAACCTGTTCTGTCCTGAAATTGTCAATTTCCTCTTTGCCCCTTGTGAGAACAGGATGTGTGGCATGAGAGCGCCATGGCTTGTCGGATATAGCAACCGGAACAAAAGTTGTCAGGTCTTTGCAAAGGGGCAATTGTATAAATGCTAAATTTGCTAGAAAACATTTTTATTTTTATATTAACAAATGGGGCTGATAATAGAGAGGTTAATGAAATAGAATGAGTAGCATTTAATTACCACAAGGGCATCTCACCCTTACATAAAACATAACTGCTTTCTCTAGGCCACTGATATGACTTTATATATGTCATTTTAATCCTATTTGTCAAAAGTATTCTGTTTGGGAGTCTCCTTACATGGCCGATGAGCCTCAAGGGATGTTTCCTGTCTTTAAACACCATGAAGAGCATCATTCGAAAACACAGCAGTCCATCAGCTGACGGGCCAGGCTGGTGTGTTCTGTGCACAATCCGGTGCTGATTGAAAGAGGGCTAGATAATCATCCCTCATATTATCTGCCATTAAGTCCGTTCGGCTCTCACTCGCACATTGTAACAGCAGAAGTAAGGCCATCATCTCTTTGACACTCCAGTGATTAAATATGACAATTTTAGGAAGTAGAAAAGGAACAGCCACTATTGTCAAGTCTGTAAATGAGCTTTCCACTCAAAATAGTGCGCTTGGCAATAAGCTGCATGCAGGTGCTTTCATTAGCGTCCATTCACGGGCAAACCGCTCTGCTGGCAGCGTGAAGCATTGTGCTCTCGGCGAGCACGCGGAATTACATCGTTGTTTTGTTTGCTGTGCTCATTTAAATCCACAGAGGTGCACGCGCATGCATGCTTTTTTTTGTGCGCATCCATTGTGCAAAGCGTGTTGGAAAATCTGTGCATTCAAGACCTGAAACAGAGGGGGCTTTTTTTCCTTTCCCTTTGTAATGCTGTGCGTCTAAGAACTGCCAAAACACTTCAAGGGCACTGAACTACATGCTATTTTGGCTTATTTCAGCACTTACTGTATTATTGTGCAATATATCCTGCTTGGATAGACTACATTTGCTGCTGTGTAATTACTCTCTTAACTAAGACCAGAGACGCGAGAGCTGCGTTCATGCGGAACTATTTCGGGTTGCGTGGGAGTTAGACGTGTGACAGCCCAGCATCTCCCTAAAAAGGACTTTAGAAACTCTCTTTTCCCCAGACAACAGCCAATCAAAGGCATCCCATCAACAGCGCGTCAAACATGTCTGATATCTAATTTGTATCGACGGAAATGAGCATTGTGACTAGGGCTGTAGATACAAGGCAATTATTGAAGGCACATTAGAGAGAAATTAATATAGGGACAATTGATTATCCCCTGTGAAAAGAAACAATGGCCTTTTCCTGCTCATTGTGTGATAAGATATTACCAGTAATAAGCAATGCTCTGCTGAAATGATTAATGGCACTTACCATAATGTACGGTAGTTATTATAACATCCCAATTGGACATTGTGGAATTGTGTTTAAGCGTTTTTGTGTGTGTGTGTGTGTGTGTGTGTGTGTGTGTGTGTGTGTGTGTGTGTGTGTGTGTGTGTGTGTGTGTGTGTGTGTGTGTGTGTGTGTATGTGTGTTTGTTTTTGTGACATATCAGGACACAAATTTGTGTAATAACATGGGTATGACATAGGTATTACAAGGAGAGGGTGACTTATGAGGACATGTCCCCACTTTTCAAAAGGCTTATAAATCATACAGAATACGTTTTTTTGAGAATGTAAAGATATGCACAGTCTTCTGTGAGGGCTAGGTTTAGGTGTAGGGAAGGTGTAGGGTGATAGCAAATATCGTTTGTACAGTATAAAAACCATTACGTCTATGGAATGTCCCCACAATTCACAAAAACAAACGTGTGTGTGTGTGTGTGTGTGTGTGTGTGTGTGTGTGCATTTTGATTTCTTTAGAAAAAATGTAGGTGAGAGCATATATATTTCAGAATGTTTTAAAGTAAAATCTCAAGTATGACATCTACAAAATACAAAAACTGACTTTTGTTCAAACAGGACTAAATTCAAGGAGCTGTATTACAGTATGAATAATTGAAGAGACTGTGTTTGCAAAAGAACGGGTCTGGGAATGAGTTGAGCATGTTGTGTGACCGTTACCTTGGTGATTAGCATGGCTATGAATAGGAGTTCTGTGCACTATTTGCAGAGGCAGACTACCTCTCTCTCTCAGATCTAACCCAGATTGTGGCAGAGGATTTATAGCTCCACATGCTGGTGACATGTAGGTACTGCAAACAAGGGTGCAAAAAATCAAAATACTGAGAAAATCACCTTTAAAGTTGTCCAAATTAAGTTCTCAACAATGCATATTACTAATCACAAATTACATTTGGATAGGATTACAGTATGAATTTTACAAAAAAAATCTTCATAGAACATGATCTTTACTTAATTTCCTAATGATTTTTGACATAAATGAAAAATCAATAATTTTGACCCATACAATGTATTTTTGGCTATTGCTACAAATATACCCCAGCGACTTAAGACTGGTTTTGTGGTCCAGGGTCACATATATATAAACATTTTTTCTTTCTCCATTTAAATTTTTCGAGACTATGTTTAAATTCTTAAATAACATTTTTATTATCATGAAACATGAACGTTTAACAGCAATTTATTAAAAGTTAGGAAATACTTTTTCTCTCTCTTAAATTTTGTTTTATTTTGACCAAATTCTGTATTTTCTATTAATTTTCTGGATTCTATTTGAATGGTTTCATTAAATCGTAATAATCAGAAGCATCTCTACATAAATATTTTTATTTTTAAAAAACTAATTTATTATTATTTTTTCTTTTTTTTTCAGAAACACTATGTCAGTGTTTCTCAACGGGGGCGGTACCGCCCCCCAGGGGGCGTTGGGAGAGCCTCGGGGGGCGCTGAAAGCAATAATTTTGAAAGGGGGGCGCTGAAGTGGTTTTGGGGGGCGTTTGGTTATGACGAGTTCAAACCGAATATGTTTGAGCTAAAACTTGCAGAAGAAAATAGTCTGCCACATCCTAATGCCATTTCTACACTGGATGCATCAAAGCGCACTTTCTGTATTCTATTTGTCGACTTGTCTGCAGCATAAGCGCGAGGAATGCGTTTACTGTAGCGCTCGCGCTCAGTTACTGAATGACTCATTATAACGGGAGCTACGTGCTTTAACGCAACTTGATGTGCCGTTCGCGGCCAGTGTAGCAGTATACGTTCGTATACGTTATTTCCTATTCGTAATCCTAAAAATTCGTCACGCACAGAAACCTTGCACACTGAGTCCGACGAAATAGAACGATGTTGTCCACTGACTCTCTTCTTAAAAAGAGAAACAGATACAGAGGAGTGAGGGAATACTTTTAAGGCGCACCTCCTTATTAATAAACTGCGGGATTATCCCGGGTGATTCAGAGTTTATTTCAGGATGTCAGTAATCTTTGATGCTTTGCTAGCATTACTGGAGCCACATAATATTAAGAAGACCACTAATTTTTGCGAACTCAGCGTACAAGGACCTTTACAGTGCTTTGTGCTGCGGGACAAAGTGAACGAATTTGACAGACGCAATTCTGGATTTTGGCGTTCGCTTGTACGGTGGCTCTGAACTGTCAAACACCTCTCAAAATGCTTGCTACAGATGCGAAAAACGCAAAAAATCAAACCCGATCCGAAAAATTTGGAGGCAGTGTGCAAGTGTGATTAACATAACGTGAGGTATTTATTTTTTAACGTGCGAAAAATTCGGACTCAATGTGTGCAATGACCTTAAGTGTTAGCTGGCTGCTAGTTTACAACAATAGTCACGGTCAAGCATGAGATGCTTTTTCTTGTTTAGAAAAAGATAATAATATGAAAGCTTTTTGTTTGCCAAATGATTTAAATGCCAATTTTTTAAAGAATGTATTCAAAGCTCACAAATAACAGCCCAGCCTATTTTTTACTGCACGTTGCTTTTTTGCTCCTTGGGAAACTAATGATAATGATATTTCTTGCCCAGTCAAATCAAATATGTCATGAATGTCATGCGGCATTCAATTACATATAGGCCTATTTGAAATAAAAGTATGTACATGCTAATGTGGGCTGTTATATTTGGGTTTAGATAGGTTACATGCTTTTAAAATAGCCTAAATATTATAAATAAAATATACATTACTATTAAAAAAGGCAAATAAGATTTTTTAATGGATGAATGAACAAAGGTTGCATTTGTTTGTTTTAAAAAATATATATACCATTAAAAAGCTTTTTTAATTGAATATATTTTAAATGTGTTTTCCTCTTATGCTAAGCTTCATTACTCTAGTTTTCAGTGTCACATGATCTTTCAGAAATCATGCTGAATTACAAAAAAAATAAGAATATGTAATTTGATCTCTTTAACATTTATTAATTGACTGAAGTACAAAGAAACAAATTCCAATGTTTACACTGGCCAATATATTTTTGTTAATATAAACAAATTTTGAGCCACGATCTAGCTTTGCTTGCAAAGACTGAGAAGCTCCTTTTATACCCAAAGATGATCCCCTCACCTATTACCAATTCACCTGCCTCCTGTCAACTGTTTCAAAACAGTTTAGCTTATTCTATAATAAGCTTTTCACTTTTATTTTTCTTCTGCCCCAATTGTTTTGGAGTGTGTTGCACTTTTGTGACTTTTCTTTTTCTTTGTAATGTTGTCAATTAAATAAAAGTTAAATAGAATTAACAAATCATAGATTTTATCATTTTACAAAACGTCCCAACTTTTAGTGTTGTACTTAGTTTTCTTTAAGGTATTTGTAAGCAAACTTCTAAATATTCTAAAAATTGTGAAATATAGTAAAGTAGAGTTTACATTTCTTCCATTTGCATGTGTAAATGTGGTATTACCCACAAAATTAACCATGTCTACTATCTCAGAAAAAAGGGAATTCAATATATATTTTCAAAAAGCAGGGTATTTTCCAAGGGATATTTTTTATTTTATTTTTTTACTGAAAGCTAATTGAAAATATCCAAACATAACACAGCAGTAAAAAGGGTGTTCGAGAGTTCCAGAAATGGAAGAACAAACTAAAATCACTTATGTAAAAATGTCCTTTTGGATATGTTCTAAACAGGAATTTTTATTTAGTCTTTTTTAAATTTGGGGCAATAAAGTATATCAGCATCACAAAAACACTAAAGCTGTAGCAATGAAAATCACCAATTTGCTAAAAACTGCAAATGAATGTTATTTTATTATATATATATATATATATATATATATATATATATATATATATATATATATATAATTTACTGTAACAAAAAAAATGCTCAATTCAATGCATCCTTAAATTAATTTCGTAAAAATTGTAATGACCCCATACATTTGAATTGCTATAAATATAATAACAGTCCTATTATAAACACAAAATACTAATAACAATCAATTTTAATATTCATTGAGGACAATTAGACTACGATTTATTTGATGGGGGGCGGTGAGGGACCTGAATAATGGGTAGGGGGGCGCTGGACCAAAAAAGGTTGAGAACCACTGCACTATGTTGTGTATTCTGGTAAATGAATTTTCTAATAAATATTCTATAAAAAATAATCTTTTAATGATAATTTTATTGTTAGTAGTAGTAGTACACTCATTACATTAAGTAATATATTTCTGTCACCTTTTCTTCAAGCTAAACCAAACTTTTATTTTGACAGGTTGCTGTGAAGACCTTTAAGTTTCTGTTTGTAAATGATATGATCGTAGTTTTTTTTTTTTTTAAGAAACTGTAAAATGCTCATTAAGTGACTCCAGAGCAGTTCTAGAGATTGTTTATATGTTCATGTACTTATATATTGAGGCCGCAGAGGCTGAAAACACTGTGAGCGCCACACGCTACAGTATGTGTGTAATAAACAAAACTGCGCGTATTAGATTTATTAGAGTGAAAAATTACTACTGCACTGATCAAGCAAAAACCTTTTAAAAACAAAAGCAAAGATGAGAACCACTATCGTAATTTACCATTTCACTGAATGTTTTATCCAAAGCGACTTACTGTACACTTCTTACAGTGCCAGTCCCCCTGGGGGGTATATGCAACCTTGATATAGTGTTTACATGGCAAGCGTGTATGTGATAAACTGTGGCGTTGCTTGCTACAATGCGCATGCTCAGCAAACTCCCTCGTGTGACTTTGTTTGGCTAAGTAAAACCGAGGCCTATAGATCCTCAATACTTTGCAATTCTATTCAACCCTAGCATGAGTTATTGCTTTGTCCTTTCTAAATGGCTTCGTAGTCAAGGCATTGTTTTGTTATCTCACACAAGCTACTAATATTAGACGTTAGCTGTTGTCTGGAGCCTTAGCTATTAGCATGAGGGTTCTACTATGCATCTGCTTTTGTCTGCTCTTCCCTGTGGCTTCAGGCGCAAATAGTCAGATAATGCAAGTAAAAGCCACAGTGTGGTATACACTGTTAACCTCTCTCAGCAGCCAAGATAAAGTGTGTACTTTAGAGCACATTAGCCGCAAAAACATCCTCGCACGCAGAAAAATAGTGCTGTCCCTTACAAGCCTCTCTCGCTGCGTCTCTCTCTCTGAATTTTTGTGACATTGCTAGCAGGAAACAAGAGTTCTCAAGGACGTGAGCTTAATTCACCCATGTTACATTATGTTTATTTACCCACCAGAGTGCAGGAGCATAAATGGTGAGATCAAATCAAATCCAGACAAAGCCACACACACATAAAGAAAGGGCAAAAAAGGGCTAGAGTGTAAGGAAAGGTCTTCTGTAATGCAATGAAACTTTGATCTTTTCCAAACGGAATTTAAAGTGTCCAAAGGTTCTAGAATGGACAAGCAGATTATATAAAAATATATATATATATATATATAGCATGCAGTGCTTTACGCCGAACCCCTCTTATTCCTTCTTGCGGAGCAGTGGAGGGTAGGAAAAGGAGGGATTGAGAGTAAAAGGGGTACAAGCAGAGCACTGTGCAAACATTAATGCTACAGGCATTAGGCCTACTGAATTTAATACACATATCTGGAGGTTGTGTGCTGAAGTGGGAACTTAATTCCCTGTCAAGTGATTTACCAGCCGGGAATCTTAATACCCAAATGCACTGTAGTGAAGAAAGGCTGTTACAGCGAGGCGCGGGTGGAACACAAACACAAAGCTGAAACTGTGTCACGTATATTTGCCATTCACCGGCGCTCTGGGCTGAATGACGCTTTGCATTGTCCCAGATACTTTTGTTTAGGTAATTTCACAATTTACTTTGATTGCGGCAAATGCTGACTATTGTGTCCGCTTTCTTAAAAAAAAAAAAAAAAACATACCTTTTATGCCAGAATGATGCTGGTTTTCAGGCTTGGAGATGTGTAATCTGCAAAACACTTTCAGAGTCAGTCTGGATATCCAATTGACGGTCAATCTCCGTTTTGAGAATATATTTGAACAAGTTTTTTGATTTAATCGTCATCATGCAGTCACACGTTTGTTTTGATGAGAACTGTTAGTAGTAGTCAAACTTTATTACAAATGAAATTTTTAGTATTCAATTCACACATATTTGTAAATAAAAAATCATAAATTAAATGTCTTAAAATGTTTTAAATGTTTTAAAAAATTAAGTAGCTGGAGCCAGTAATAATAATAATAATAATAATAATAATAATAATAATAATAGTAATTTTATTTTATTGTTTGGTTGGTTCGTTTTTTTGTTTTGTTTTGTTTTTTGCTGTTGTTTTGTTTTTATAAAATGCTATGTATGTATTTATTTATTTATTACCAACATACTTTAGGGGCTGGTTGGAGTTGGTTTCTATCTCACATTTATTTATTTTTATGGTTATATTATTATTAGTAGTAGTATTTTTTTTTTTTCCAGCATATTTTAAGGGCTGGTTGGACTCTGTTTCCATCAAACATTTTTTACATTTATTTTGTTGTTTGTTTGGTTGGTTTTATTTTATTTTATTTATTTATTTTATTTTATTTTATTTTATTTTATTTTTGTCTTTTAAATGAAAATGTTATCCGTTTCTTAGTTTATTTTCTTTTCTTTTTTTTTCTTCTTCCAGCATATTTTAGGGGCTGGTTAGAGTCTGTTTCTGTCCCACATTTATTTATTTATTTTGTTGTTTGTTTGGTTGGTTCTGGACTTTTTTTATATAAATAAAATGCTTTTTACTTATTTATTTCCAGCATATTTTAGGGGTAGTTGGAGTCTGTTTCCATCCCACATGTATTTATTTGTTTTGTTTGTTTGGTGGGTTCTGTTTTTTTTATTTATTTTTTTTTTATTATTATAGTAAAAATGCTATTTATTTATTTGTTTGTTTGTTTGTTTATCTATTTTGCTTTTAAATATAATTTTGGGACTGATTGGAGTCTCTTTCCATCCCACATTTAGTTATTTATTTATTTATTTATTTTTTATTTTTTTTATTTTACTTTTTTACCAGCATATTTTAGGGGCTAGTTGGAGTCTGCTTCCATCCCACATACATTCTTTCATTCATTTAGATATATTTATTGGCTAGTTGGAGGCAGTCCATTTTTGGTCCAACTGGCAATCAGACTAAAGGGTTTACCTGACGTTTAAAAAAAAATGAAATCATTGTTTTAGTCTGATTGAAGTGCAAAATCAGTACCTTTTCATCTCTCTTTCCAGGTATATTTCAAACGGGATGGAGAGTTGATAGAAGTAATCTCCTACGTTTCGCCCACTGTGAGTTACGAGGGTGGCGGCTCCGCTGGCGTGCGTGGAGCCAGACCTCTGATCAGCAGGGATCTGGACGACACTAAGCTGAGAAAGTCTCTATCTCTGCTGGGTCCGGATGGCAGGCCTGGCCGTCTCTACACGGAGAGCCCTGGGCGGAGCTACATGGCCAGACAGCCCGGCCAAGAGACCAGCCCGGCCACAGAGACCATCCCAGAGACAGTGGTCAGCCGAGAGTTCCCACGCTGGGTTCAGAGCACTGACCCCCTGTACTACTTCAGCAACACGCAAATCCCCCAGAGTGACGGGTCTGTGCTGGTTCAGGCCAAGCTCACCTGGACTCTGAATCCGCAGTTGGACAACGACGCCCTGTTTAGCTGTGAGGTCACGCACCCGGCTCTCTCCATGCCTATGCAGACTGAGGTCACACTGGGTGAGTATTGCTTTTTTGTCTGTAACATTGATTCGGCAGGATGCTATAGAAGCCCGTTTCCGCCACTGAATAAAGAATAAAAAAGGTAATTGCGACTTTTTATCTCACAATTCTGACTTTTTTTCTCAAAATTGCAAGTTTACATCATATAAACTCACAATTCTGACTTTTTTTCTCAGAACCGTGAGATATGATTGCCCAATTGTGAGTTATAAAGTCCAGTTCTGAGGAGAAAAAAAGACTAATATGTTCACAGAATTGTGGGTTCATATCTCACAATTCTGAGACATTAACTCACAATTGCGAGGTTGTATTACGTAATTCAAATTTATTTCTCAGAATTGCAAGTTTATATCTGGCAATTCTGACTTTATAACTCACAATTGAGTTTATATCTTACAATTCTAAGAAAAAAAGTCCGAATTGTGAGTTTTTATCTCGGAATTCTGACTTTATAACTCGCAATTGCAAGTTTATATCATGCATTTATATTATATTTTAGTATATCACGCAATTCTGACTTTATTTCTCAGAATTGCAAGTTTATATCTCACAATTCTGACTTTATAACTCGCAAATGAGTTTATATCTTACAATTCTAAGAAAAAAAGTCAGAATTGTGAGTTTTTATCTCGGAATTCTGACTTTATAACTCGCAATTGCAAGTTTATATCATGCATTTATATTATATTTTAGTATATCACGCAATTCTGACTTTATTTCTCAGAATTGCAAGTTTACATCTCACAATTCTGACTTTATAACTCGCAAATGAGTTTATATCTTACAATTCTGAGAAAAAAAGTCTGAATTGCGCGTTTATATCACGCAATTGTGACTTTTTTTCTAAGAACTGCAAGTCTATATCATGTAAAAAAAGTCAGAATTGTGAGATGATAAGTCGCAATGGCCTTTTTTATTTAGTGGTGTAAACGGGCTTCCACAAGATGCAAAGCTCAATGCGAAAGCTTTGTTTTTGACCTTCAACCTAGTTATTCACCTCCCCACGTCTAAACACGGGTGAATCTTTTTACATCCCCATCTGACAGATGCAGTGAGACCAACACTGGTTTCTATTTGTTGCTTAATTGCGTTACAGGCAAGCAGATTGCAGTTACTAATGCAGAATGCAAAATCTCCCAGTGACTGACAGGCCAATTCATTGAGCTGTCCGCGCACTAGATTGAGTTAACTTAACCACGTTATTGAAAAAGTCAACCTGAATTAAAGAAATCAAGCATAAAGGGAATTTCGCAGTGCGCTCAAAGACAGCATTGTTGCTGGATCTCACTGCCGCAACCCTTCGATAATCATAAAGAAGTCTACCATCTGCTAATTAAGATGCTAAATATATGCTTGCTGCGTTTCATATTTGTGTCAAAAAAATTGGCCAGTTGTGTTTACTTGTTTATAAGTAATGAAAGTCGTGGCACAACAAAGAATAGGATACTGGCATACCTTTGTATTTTTATGGATGAGAGGCTTTTTTTGCTTTTAAAGCTACAACAAAGATGGCCTGACGATCCCATTATCACTTCAAAGGCAGCACTCACTTGTAGTCTCTGCTATCAGCCCTCAGAAAGAGGCAAGTGATGAGACGCAAGACAAGATAAACAGAGACATTTCTCTCACTTAGTGGTGCAGGAGCAGTGCAGAAAGAGATGAAGGCGGGAGAAAGGACAAAAAACAGCGATAAGACGAAGAAAGAGAGGATGGTCTAGAAGTTGATGCGGTTTCCATTCGATATTTTTCTTTCTTGCTCGTTCCGTCATTCGCGTCTCATTCCAGCATGATCTCCCCCTGTGCGTTTCATGGCGGCTCAGACAGAACTCGCAATTCTATCGCAAGAGTATCTGCTTCTTTTGCAAACGTTTATCTCTTAGAATGAGAAAGAGATGTGAGTTTATTTTCACTCAAACATGGTTCCCTGGTGTTTTTGAAATAATTATTACAACCACAGGAGAGAAATACGGAAGAGTAAACTTTGATCATGTATAGCCACGATGTACCAAAATGAATCATGGGAGGCAGTGCGTGAGGAATTGGTTCGTGCTAAATGACAAAGACAGATCCCTTAGTGAATAACATACTGTGTGACGACAGAAATGTGTCAGGTGGGATGGATTTTGCTTTATCGTTTGTACTAGAGTAGATGTTTTTGCACAGCTCTCAGTTGGCAGGATGACTTTATGTTATTTACACAATAATGATACATAGAGAAATATAAAAATATACATTGTGGGATGTATCCCAAAGCCAGATGAGAAAGAACATGCGTTTTAAAAGGTATATAATGCATAGCCTATCTGGTCTCATGACGAAAACGTACTTCTGGGAATTTTTTTCTTGATTACAGCTCCATGTTTCGCTTTCCAGACATTCGCTTTCGGACAGAGCAGCGTTTACTACACAGCTGTGTGTATATATACAGTCAAGCTCGAAATTATTCATACCCCTGGCAAATTCTGACTTAAAGTTACTTTTATTCAACCAGCAAGTTTTTTTTTTTATTATTAGAAATGACACAGATGTCTCCCAGAGAATATTAAGACAATGTAGAAGAGGCATCATTGTGGAAAAAAAATTATTACTCATCTTTTATTTACATTTGAACAAAAAGTGGCATGTCTATAATTATTCATACCCTTCTCAATAATCAATAGAAAATCCTTTATTGGCTATTACAGCAATCAAATGCTTCCTATAATTGCTGACCAGCTTTTTGCATGTCTCCACTGGTATTTTTGCCCATTCATCTTTAGCGGTGAGCTCTAACTCTTTCAGGTTGGAGGGTGTCCTTGCCATCACCCTAATCTTTAGCACCATCCACAGAATCTCAATTGGATTCAAGTCAGGACTCTGGCTGGGCCACTGCAAAACGTTACTGTTTTTGTCTGCTAACCATTTCTTCACCACTTTTGCTGTGTGTTTTGGGTCGTTGTCATGCTGAAATGTCCACTGGTGCCCAAGGCCAAGTTTCTCTGCAGACTGCCTGATGTTGTTGTTGAGAATATTGATGTATTGCTCCTTTTTCATGGTGCCGTTTACTGTGATTAGGTTCCCTGGTCCATGGGCCAAAACATTAGGTTCCCACCACGTTTGACAGTGGGGATGGTGTTCTTAGGGTTGAAGGCTTCTTTTTTACGCCAAATGAAGGCTACATCATTGTGGCCAAACAATTCAATTTTTGTTTCATCTGACTGTAAAACAGAAGACCAGAAGTCTTCTTCTTTGTCCAGATGAGCATTTGCAAAGGCCAAGCGGGCTATTGTGTGCCTTATCAGGAGAAGTGGTGTCCTCCCTGGTCTGTGTCTGTGGAACCCAGCGATGTGCAGTGTCCTTTGGACTGTCTGCCTTGAGATGTTGCTAACAGCAGAGCCCAGATTCATCAGGATAGCCTTGCTGGTGATCCTTGGATTCTTTTTTACCTCTCTCACTATCCTCCTGGCCAGCACAGGTGTCACTTTTGGCTTCCAACCACGTCCTCTGAAATTTTTCACAGTGCGGAACGTCTTGTATTTTTTAATAATACTTTGCACTGTAGCCACTGGATCTTCAAAACATTTAGATTTGGACTTATAGCCCTTTCCTGACTTGTGAGCAGCCACAATGCGCAGCCGCAGGTCCAGGTGAGCTCCTTTGTCTTAGCCATGACTGTCCACAAACCAACAGCAGAAAGCTTCTGTTTTTCACCTGTTGAGTTGATTAAAACAGCTGTTCCCAATGAATCAGGGTAATTAGGATGCTTTAGAACAGCTTGGACTATTTGGAATGGTTTAGAACTTTGGATTTTCCCATAGACTGTGACAGTTTGCAAAGGGTATGAATAATTTTGGACATGCCACTTTTTGTTCAAATGTAAATAAATGCTGAGAAATATTTTTTTCCACAATGATGCCTCTTGTACATCGTCTTATTATCTTTTGAGAGAAGCCTGTGTCATTTCTGGTCAAAAAAAAAACTTGCTGGTTGAATAAAAGTAACTTTAAGTCAGAATTTGCCAGGGGTATGAATAATTTTGGGCTTGACTGTATGTTTTCGTCATGAGCCCAGGTTGTGCACAGCGGTGTTAACTTCTTTACAGTACATCATAACTTATGATTTATAACTGCATTAATATTATAGTTTTTTACCAATATTCTTTTACAATGACACAAACTGGCCCTTTTTTATTTTGGGGGGTATTTTTTTAACTCTAGTGTTATGTAACATGAAGCAGTTTTTGCACTCATGCCAGATTTATTCATTAGTTTTAAATAAGCTTTTATTTTGGTTTGCGTCCATCGAGTTCCAAATGAAATGAGAAAATAATCACTTTTATTTGTAATGTACATTCCCTGCATTTTAATTCACTGTATTATGCAATACTAGGCCTTACAGTTTATTATATAAACCACCACGTTTTTATTACATTTCCTTCAAAAACTTCTGTGCAATTTTAACAAGTGACTGTGTCAGCATCAAAGCGGTTTTATGTGTCTTGAGAGCAGAAACGTTTGCATCGGAAAGCAGGGTGTTGTGTCATTGCTTTCAGTGTAGTGAGACAGAAGTAAATTCACTAGAGTGTAGGCCTAGAAAAGCCTTGCTAACTTTCCACTTTCATATTTTAACAAGGCCTTGTCTGTGCAACAATTCAATCCATAAATTTAACAGCATCTATTTTCCTTAAAAAAAAAAAAAAAGAAAGAAAGATCGAGAGCACTATTTCAGCTTCTCTTTGTTCTTACCCAGAGAATACAAATCCAAAAATGTGCAGTTTTTAATTGGATCTCACTTAGAATTCAAAGCATTAACATACCTGGCTTGAGCTTGGCACAACCCCAAGTGACAACAGTGAGCTCCTATGTGAAGACAAGCATGCATATGCGTGAACGTTTTTGTATTTTTTTCTTTGTTCTTTGCTTGGCATGTGCAAAACAGTCATTTTTGAAGTCAGAATGAAACCCTTTAAAACATTTTTTTTAATACAGTAAAAACAGTAATATAATTGCAATTTGAAATACAGAGGTTTATATTTAAATATATTCAAAAATGTAATTTATTCATGTGATGGCAAAGCTGATTTTTCAGCAGCCATTAATTTAGGAAATAAGACTGGAATATATTATGTATGCAGTTGTTCTGGTAAAAGATTTAATTCGAGTTACTATCGTAACACTTCCAGCACAGGTGATCCACTAACCTGTGCTCAGTCAGAAAATGAAACGCAAGTCATAGGAGCATTCACAAGTCATAAATCTTTCACAGTTTTTAATATTTCCACATGAGACAGAAACATCTTGACAGCGACTCAAATTTGTATTACATTCACTGCATATTCATGAGGCGAGACTTGCGCTGTAAATGGATGCGGTTGGTCCGTGGAGGCGGTGTTCTCAGAACGCTGTCCTCACCTCAGAGCATCACGGCTGGGCTTGTTGCCCTGACTTGGCGGTCTGTCAGTCATATCCAAATATGCAGTGATTCAGTCAGTGCCTCTCCATAATTAAAGCTGAGCCAGGCTCAGCAGTAAGGATTTGCATGGGTGAAGGTGCTACTGATTCAGCAAAAACACAGAAGGGGAATGAGTTATATTCTCACATCCAGAGGCTAGAGATGATCTATGCTTGCACGCCAAGTTCCTCTACCCAATAGACTGATAATAAGTACGCAGATGTTTGTTGTGGGCTGTGTGTGGGAGTGTGAATGAATCTGTGCGCAATCAAACAGCCTTATTTCTCTGTCGAGGGTTTCTGTGCCTTGGAAGTTCACTGGACCATAAGAAGCAGGAGAGAAGTTGGCAAGTTTTGGTCAAACAAGACCGAGAAGAAAGCCAGGCTTAAATACGACATGATTGAACATGGATAACAAAGATCTTTTGTTGGTCCTGGAAGAACATCATAAGTAAACCTAATGGTAGAAGCTGGTACGAATGTTGATCCAGGAACATGTTGTACTTGGGTAAATTACATTACATTAAGCCCACAGTCATCAATTAATGGCTGGGCATTGTTAGCTCTGCTAAATAAACCAGCTTGGGTTGTTTTTTCTGGCTTTTCAGGCCGGTCCAGGCTGTTTTATGTTGGTCTAGCTGATATTGGATATTTAATTGTGCAGAAAAACAAAAATCATCACACTTGTCATGTTTGGTTCGATTAAAACAAACCCCGGTGTGATTGCTCTGTTAGTGTGGTATTTGTTTGAGTAAGTGTGAACACTGCCATCCGAACCCTGGTGTGCACCAAACAAGCTGACCGCTAAAAAGATAGTCTCGGTCCGCTTCCAAACGAACTCTAGTACGGTTTGAATGGAATATGAACGGAACACGGACTATTGCGTGTGTTTGACTTAAAGAAGCAATAAGCAGACCAATCGGTGAATGGGCACCTTTTCTTTTGTTTGGAGAGTTCGGTGAGTTCCGTCACAAAATATACGTTATTCAACCCAACCAATCAGGTTGTGAACATATCACTATGCCTTTAGGTTTGGTATCTTTAGGTTCGCTGTGTGAATGCTAAACGGATCAGGACCAACTGTATCATTTTTCTTTTTGGTCCGGACTGAATGAACCAAACAAACCGAGCTACAAGTGTGATCACGCTCAAAAGGTAAAATGATAGTTCACCCAAAAATGAAAATTCTGTCATTAATTGCTCAGCCTCATCTTGTTCCAAACCTGTAAGACCTTCGTTCATCTTCGTAAGACAAATTAAAATTCTTTTGAAATTCGAAAGCTTTCTGACCCTGCATAGACAGCAACACAACTAGAAAGGCCCAGAAAGGTACTAAGGACATCATTGCAATAGTGACATTAGTGGTTCAAGCTACGAGAATACTGACTTTATTCAACAATTTCTACTCTTCCATTTCAATCTTTGGCTCATGTTAATGAGAGTACCACGACGAGAGCACCAGACTGACACAGAAGAGAAGAAATGGTTGAAATAAGTCTTATTTTGGTTTTCTTTAAGCACAAAAAGTATTTTCGTAGCATCATAACATTACTGTTGAACCACTGATGTCTCATGGACTATTTTAATGATGTCCTTACTACTTTTCTGGGCCTTGAACATGGTAGTTGCATTGCTGTCTATGCAGGGTCAGAAAGCTCTCGGATTTCATCAAAAATACCTTCCAAAGATGAACAAATGAGTGAGTAATTAATGACAGAATTTTCTTTTTTGAGTGAATGTCCTATGAATGGTTTCATACTACACTGTAAAAAGTTTTCACCAGTTTCAACTTAAAAACTTAAGTTTAGCAGCTGCCTTAAGATTTTAAGTTAAATCAACTTAAGCCATTTAAATTTACAAGTTATATCAACTCATTTTTATTGTAATAAGTTAAAATGACTTGTAGTTTTAAGCTGATTTAATTAAAAAACTTAAGGCAGCTGCTGAACTTAGGTTTTTAAGCTGAATCTGGTGAAAACTTTTTAGAGTGTTATCCTCCTTTTTTCCCCGTAAAAATGGGCAGAGCCATTTGTAAAATTTATGGGTCACGCTCCCATTCTCATCCGCGTCCAGCTATTTTTAGCTGTACAAAACAGCTAGTTTTGCTGCTTGATAAAGTAATTTGGTGTATATTTTAATGTATTATCTTAATTATGATCACATTGGTTTGTAGTGCAAACAGTTTTTACAGCATGTTGTTATTCTACTCGTTATTTCTCTATAGTGGATAATAAACCAAAAGTCTCACTCAAGAAAAAGGCGAATACATTATAATGTTATGATTGCCAAACTTTGAGTCTTTGTAGCTGTTTCCCGTAGTGAAGCCTGAAAAGTCAACACCTCTGTGTCTCATCAGTTCTGGCGCTTGCAGCCGTAATCAAAGGTGATGACATGGGTCACCAAATGCTCCTCCTGGATTTGGTCCCAGACATCTGGCCATCACATTCATTCAACAGCAAGCTTTTTATAAGGCTTTCTCAAGCTAATTCTGTTCAGAATGCTTTTTAACAGGTGCAGTTTTTTAACTGCTATGGCAGAACAGTTACCTGGCATCACGGGTTGGAAAATGTCACAGCTCAGTGAATTTTTTTGTCAGCTGCGGTGGTTAGGGCTTAGGTTAGGCAATCCACGGTATTGATCCGTTAATTCATCCACTTGGTACGGAAAAGACAGGGTCAGCCTTTGAGTGCCAATTGCTCTGTCAGAACACAGACCCTATCAATGGGCTCCTTTTGTTTTTCAACTGTTTTCTTAGGGAAAGTCGATGGAGTCATTGAGTCATGATTCATGCCTTGACAAGCTCTTAATCTCTCTTGTGTATTGCATTTCACATCTCTTTCTGCACTCCGCAAAGCCTGGCCGCTAATATCCCCAATCATTTCCATAATAAGAAAGCTGGCGAAAGAGGATTTCGGTGCATTCGGTGTAGTGCCCTGCCATAACTTGATTTATGTGTGAAATACACATTCATAGGACCCATTACAAATGTGAGAGCGGAAATCATAATCCATTAAGCAGCACCGGGGGGTAATCATTAAACTGCCTAAGACTGGCCTGATGCCTCATTAGCTTCTGCTGGACACTCTGTGGCTTGATTGATGGCTAAAAGCATGATTAGGCATTGTTTCACATAGTTCTCAGTAGTTGGATTATCTGTATGTGTTGTAGAAGCCAAAGCGTAGCATTAGCAATAATGAGGGTTGAAAAAAGGCCACAGCGGGATGTATTTTGAACAATTTCAAGTCCAATCTTCATTTTCTAAGCTGCGCTCTGGAATTTTGTGTTAGTGCAAACATATGGCTCACAAAACTTGTTTTATGGTTCTCAGGGCTACGCGGATGCCGGTAATCATGGTAAACGATGCAGAACCACTTAACACGGGACCAGTCTGAGGCTTTCTCGCACTCAGACTCCACCGCTAAAAGCGCCCAGCTCGTACTGCCAAATAGAGGAAGTTTCGCTTGAGAAACTTGTGGTCTCACTTTCCAGACATGTACAAAATCACTTTCTTATCTTTCCCCTGAGTACACAAGAGAAATCCTCTGTGTCTGAGAAGGTCAAAATATGATGTTTTAACCTTCCTTTCCTTCATCACATCCCAGCCATTCTCTGAGACCAAATTAAACCCATCTGGGAGATTCGGTCCACACAAGACAAGGGAATTAGTTCTCTAAATGTCTCTTATCTTACTTCCTCCACCGTTTGCCTTGCACGCTCTGTTTCTTTTTCAGTAATGAGTGTCTACCCAATTTAGGTCCTTGTCCCTCTTGGGAAATAAATACTCCTCAGCAATTTCAATGAAGGAAACTGAGAATCTCCAAGTTGACCTCCAAGTCAATCGCCATGACTTTAGTCTGTTAACAGCGTGATGCTATACTAGTTGCGCAACAAAAACTAACAGTGTTTTCTCTCTTTTCCCTCCATAGCGGCTCCTAAAGGCCCCAAGCTTTCGATAACCCCTACCAGGGCAAAGGTAGGGGATACGGTTCGCATCACCGTCCAAGGTTTCCAGGTAGGATCTCCAGTGGTAAGTCGATGGGGGTTACGAAACCAGGGCCAAGTTCAGTTTTGGATACGAGGAGGTTTGTCCCACATGTGCAGTTAAGCCTGTGTGATGTACGGCTGTAGTGACCATTCTTACAGAGTGTGCAATACAACACGTGTATCTGTCAGCTGCTGACCCGGTACAGCCATCCATGAGCTATCAATCCAAATGGTTCAACCTGTCCGAGGAGGGCCGCACTGCATCTGGCAAAATCAAACCGTTCAATCATGTAAGTTGCGATGAAATCAAAACAGAGGGTTTTCAAATCCTTTAAAGGTCACGAGAACAAAAACTCTGAAAAAGATCTATTGAAAAGCACTTAGGGCCACAACTCAATAAAAGACCTTGAGCGCTCAAGGTTGTTAGGAAGTACTATGTCGTATGACGTATGTCGGTTGTGAGATTAATATAATAATTAAAATGCATTTGTAAATGGTCTGCAGACACTCAGACTAAGGGACAAAAATGCTCTTTGGATGAAATGCCATTTAAGTTGCGATTATCTTTTTTTTCCCAATTGATTTATCTGTTGTTAGCGCTCTATATTTCAGTGTCATCATCATAAACACAGAACAAAGGAAACAAAACTAATGCGCCGTTACATTTAATAAATCTCTTAAAATGAAAAACTATCTGAGTCATAAAATCGCTAAATGATAAGAGGGGTCACATTTGTTCCATTTAGATGTTTATCCGCTTTGCATGCTGTTAGCTGTTAAAGGAAATATAACTGATGAATCCCTTTTCTTAAAGGGATAGTTCACCCAAAAATAAAAATTCTGTCATTAATTACTAAACCTGTAAGATCTTCGGAACACGGATTTAAGAAATCAGAGAGCTTTCTGACCCTGGATAGACAGCAACGCAACTGTCACCTTCAAGGCCCAGAAAGATAGTAGATCATTTAGGATGAGTATAGTTTGTTGTGGTATAAGTATAGTACAGTTTAAGGTGTATTTTCAGTAAGATGCTATAAAGAAGACACTAAAACTGTTCTAGAAAATTACTTTTCACATTGAAAAATCTATGCTTGACAAGAACTAGCCCCAGAAATAAGGCAGGTTGATTTATTATGCTAACATTTGGCTTCTTTATGCTAATGCTAAACTCCTCTTACTTGTGTTTGTGTTGTGTTTGGTATTCTCACCAGAAGGCACAAGAGCATCTGATTAAAAAACAAATCAGCTGTTTGTTGATGTATTTCACTGCAGCTTTCAGGGATTTTGCTGCTTTCGTTTGTTCTTGTCAGACTAGCTAGCAAAACAGGTGCGAGCACAGAGCTAGCCAGGAGCGCTTTACTGTCAACGGCACCAAATTTATACTTGCTTCAATAGTCCGTCAGCTCCACAAGCCTAGTGAAGCAGGGAGATTGTCTCAGTGTAACTATCACCGTCTGCCAAGAGCTAAAAAAATCTTCCCCCGCAGATAAACACAGAACAGTTTGGTGATGATCCGCCCAATCTTTTTGACAGGTCTGACTCAGAGATGTGTCTAGCCAACGGCATTCAGGTGGAAAGAAATTAGACCCGATATGCTATCATCACTGAATCTATTTTGCGCTATTTTGTTTGTGTCATGAATTTAAAAGAATGTTACAGTAGTTATGTTTTATTCCTCCTGGAAGTTCCAGCTGGGTTCTAGCTGGTTAAAACAGGCCGCTAGCTTGCCTAAACTAGTCATTACTCATCAATATCCAGTTAGATTAGCTAATGACCAGCTTGGACTGGTTCAGACCAGCTAGAATCCATATTCCAATGAATTTTCTATTCATAATGCTTTCTCTTTTTGGTTTTGGATGAAAAAGGCTCTAAGTTGGAGTTACCTCAGTAGAGGAGGGAGTTGGTTGGTGCATGGGCAGTTTGTCTGGCAGATCTGTGTGTTTATTCCACCCACATTTTACATATTTGAAGTACACCTTTAAATAACAGAAAGAATGGTCACCATAAACAGGCTTGATGGGGACGTAAATCCGGTTTGGATTTTAATATTTGCACAAAAGCTTTCAGAGGATTTTAAAGCCAATAGAGATTTATTTGGAAGAACATCTCCCTTATCCTTAGCTGCTCCAAGGCCTTGGGTTTCACGTGTAGATAAGATAAATGTTAACACCGAAAACTAAATACTACCCTGCAGTTCAAACTGTCACAAAAAAAAAAAAACAGACTCAATATCCCCTTTGGTTTACTTAGACTCTAGTTAACCACCAACAAACGGCGTCACACTGGTGTCTCCTTCCTTGCTAATTTAAAATTAGTATTTGATTAGAGTGCAAAGCATTTACGCTCTACAAGAGCTTGTCTCGTCTTGATTTTAACCGTGCGAGTGCCATGGGGGATATTTTTTATCTGGATCTGACCTGATTCCACCAGCAAGTGCAAACTCATTTCACTGCTGTCATGGTGTGAATGTGGAAGTCCAGTGACACACAGCCAAGCCACACTCTCCAATGAGCCATTATCAAAGGTCACCCAGACAAGCAACATGATTTTGTGAAGTTAGATGGATTGTGCCAGCCAGTCACTTATCACACCTAGAACATGAGTAGATTGGTTAGATCAGCAGGGGAAAGATATCCTCTCCCATGTCCGGAAACTGGATCTACAATGAATCGGGATGTAGCCTTGGCTCAGGCACTGAGATTTCGGGGGAACCAAATGATCTTATAGTGAGCTTTCACAAGTATTCAAAGGCAAGGACTTGTTCACATAGACATGAAATCATGTGTTGTGTTAGTGGGCTTCCAGGCATAGTTGCAGACAATGCTACACCATGGACCACTTTAAAGGAGCGTATAAGAATACTTGATATTCTTTTGCCTCTTGTGGACTACCCACCCCCCCCCCCAACCCCCTCGCCCAACAACAACCATCAAACCCCTTACACTCCTCTTCCTAGAAAAGTCTATAACAAGAAATGCTTAAGTTGTCTTTATATAATATTGCATTGCATTGGTGACTTTGTGCAAGATTTATTTCTCTTATTTTCTGTCCTTTCTACCAAACTGAAAGGTATTGAGTATTGGTGTTTTTTAAACAAAATATAAAAAGCTCTGTTTTAAAAAAAATGGGTTTGTAATATTCATAATATAACATGTCTCTTAATGACTTAATGACTAGTTCACTTCCAGAATAA
Source organism: Garra rufa (assembly GCF_049309525.1). Taxonomy (NCBI): domain Eukaryota; kingdom Metazoa; phylum Chordata; class Actinopteri; order Cypriniformes; family Cyprinidae; genus Garra; species Garra rufa. The sequence goes on from NC_133380.1 coordinate 14,602,951, forward strand.
AAATGTCCTGATATTTACTCACCCCTATGTCATCCAAGATGTTCATGTCTTTCTTTCTTTAGTCTAAAAGGAATTAAGGTTTCTGAGGAAAACATTCCAGGATTTTTCTCCATGTAGTGGACTTCAATAGGAGCCAATTGGTTGAAGGTCCAAATTGCAGTTTTGAAGTAGTTTCAAAGGGATCTACACGGTCCCAGCCAAGGAATAAGGGTCTTTTGTAGCGAAATGATCGTCCATTTTCTTAAAAAAATATTTTTTTAAATACTTTTTAACCTTTTAACTTGTCTTGCTCTAGCTCGACTTCATGCATTACATAGTCACGTAGGAAAGTTCCCATGTAAGGAAAAAGTTTTTGACCCTACCCTACCTTATTGAACCAGGGCCAAGTTCAGACGAAGACGAAGAACTAACCACGCATGATGTTTCTAACGTGACTACAGTGGCATGCGAAAGTTTGGGAACCCCAATCTGTGAAAATGTGAATAATTTTAACAAAATAAGAGAGATAATACAAAATGCATGTTATTTTTTATTTAGTACTGTCTTGGGTGGTGTTTTGTTTTGTCATAGTTGTTCATGAGTTGCTTGTTTGTTGTGAACAGTTAAACTGAGCACTGTTCTTCAGAAAAATCCTCCAGGTCCTGCAGATTCTTCAGTTTTCCAACATCTTTTGCATATTTGAACCCTTTCCAGCAGTGACTGTATGATTTTGAGATCCATCTTTTGACACTAAGGACAATTGAGGGAGAGGGTGAAAACTTTTTGAATTTAAAGATAAAGGTAAATTGTACTTGATTTGCATTTCAGAAAACATGCAGGTATCTTCTGTTGCTTCCGAAGGGCAGTACTAAATGGAAAAAAAAAAATATTTCAACAAAATGAGAAAAATTTAGACATTTTCATCCTGTTCATAAGTTTTCACCCCTCGGCGCTTAATGCATCGTGTTTCCTTTTGGAGCATCATGCATGTATGGATCTCTAAATCATACAGTCACTGCTGAAAAGAGTTCAAATATGCAAAAGATGCTGGAAAACTGAAGAATCTGCAGGACCTGGAGGATTTTTCTGAAGAATAGTGCTCAGTTTATCTGTTCACAACAAACAAGGGACTCATGAACAACCATTACAAAACAAAAAAACAGTCGTAAATCATCCAGGTAACCACACACAGTATTAAGAACCAAGAGTTTCCAAATTTTTAAAGGGGGTTATTTCACCTTTTTATTTTGTGGACTATATGTAAATATCTTTTATGTAAAATATCTTACTCAGGACAGTACTAAATAAAAAATAACATGCATTTTGTATGATCTATATTATTTTGTTAAAAATATATAATTTCTAGTATAGAAATTTGAATTAAAAAAACAAAATGGCCAATAGTTTCACTAGATAAGACCCTTATTCCTACATTCGGATTGTGTAGAGCCCAACACGTTGGCCACCACTGAAGTTCACTATACGGAGAAAAATCCTGAAATGTTTTTCTCAAAAACCTTAATTGATTTTTTTGACTAAAGAAATAAAAGACATGAACATCTTGGATGACAGTGATAAGTAAATTATCAGGAAATTTTTATTCTGGAAGTGAACCAATCCTTTAAGATGTCTTTTTATTTTACTGTACTGTATTTCTAAGAGATGCACTGATATTAATATTCTGACAATGCAGAAAAGCTGATAATTATTTAAACTGATACATAAATTCTGTATTATTTTAACCAAATAAATGTAAAATAAAGCATTAAAATCACTTGTGATTTTACACATCACGACATTATGATAGTAGTAAAAATTGTCTTTTTGGAACTCAAAATCATGCACAATTTAAGATTTAATGAATTAAAAATGATTTAGTACTGATATTTTCTGTATCTTGGGCTTCAGACTGATTTTGTTTTCTCTTCATCCTTTTTCCCTAATGTACACGTCCTTGTGTACTAAACACATGTGCAAACAACTTCCAGAATGAGGTGTTTCCCGAGCCTCTGTTCACTTGGACGCGAGTTGGGGGCAGATTGTTGGACGGCAGTAGCGAGAGAGATGGAAAGGAGCTGGTGTTGGAGCGAGTGCCTGCAGAACTCAATGGCTCCATGTACCGCTGCACGGCCCAGAATCCACTGGGCTCCACCGACACACACATACGCCTCATTGTTTTTGGTAAGTAGCTCCAGCAGTGATTCCTAGTTCTATCCTAAATGCAGTAATTAAAGCCCTTTGCTTATTGGATTCTATTTCTCATTGTGTTATTGTGTTCTATGGAGTTTTTTTTTTTTTTTTTTTTTGTCTTTGAAAACAATATCCTTTAAATTAAATAAATATTTCATCACATCATTAAATTTAGTGACGTTTACTCCAATGTTAGTTCATGAGAAGTATAAAATCAAATCAGATATTACATAGAGTCATTTATTTTAACTATACTGCAAAAAAAGCTTTTCTTACTTACTTTGTTTCCAGCCAAAATATCTAAAAATTCCTAATCAAGAAGGATTTTTTTAGACAAGTGTTAATCTTATTTTAAGCGGAAAGCAAGATTATTTTGCTTACCCCATTGGCAGAATATTTAGCTTTTTTTTCTGAAAACAAGACCATCCTTTTTACTTGTCTAGAAAATCCTTCTTGATTTAAGAATGTTTAGATATTTTGGCTGGAAACAAGACAAACAATCTAAGTAAGAAAAGCATTTTTTTGCAGTGTAAGCAGGGAAAGCAGCTTATTCTGAAAAAGACAGATGACTACATTAACACATGACTGTCAAATCTTTTTGGGTCACAGATGTCTTTTCTCAAGGGCTATTGTCTTTCATTAGCACAAATATGAAATCAACATCTTGTTAAAAGAAAAATAGCCTTTTTGTGTGATTGTGTGACAGTTTGGTTCCCCTGTGGTTTTGTCTAGCCATCCTTTGCTGCTGAAACAGATGCTGTGCCCACTAAGTCTTGGCTTTGTTTTCATTGATGTTAGAAAGAGATTGCTTGCTGACGCCGTTGTGTGTGTATGTGTGTGTGTGTGTGTGTGTGTGTGTGCGTGCGTGAGTGTGTGTTTTGCCACCCCTGGACTAATTTCCCCCCTGAGCTTTCGAGGCTGTCAGGGTTTATGAGAGATCTGCCTATAGCGTGAGCACAGATCTAATCAAAGATGTGCTTTGGAAGATGAAGGACAGTCGGCGCTCCTCCGGATAATCCGAATGACAGCCAAGGCTGAGGACAACAAGCTGAATACAGTTCACCATCAGGCGTGAACATACAATTGCACCCGTGATCAATTGAATCAGCTGTTTATTGTAGATTCAACCACATGCAAAAGCAATTGCTTCTCGCTCCTCTAAATAATGCATGATCATGTGCAACACACATGCACACAAAATGACAAATTCTGTCATTATTTACCCACCCTCATGTCATTCCAAATGCAAACATTGGTAGAATTGGTCACTTTTTACGAGGTTTTGTAAAAACTGACAGAGATGCAGAGAGGCAGTGACACATTTTGAAAATGACACATGTAGCAAAAGCCATCTCCTTGACTAAATATTTGCTAAAACATTTGTTTTTACACAAAAGTGAATTAAATTTTACAAATAACTCTTATTTCTGTGAAAATAACTGGACACTACTCATTACTACACAAATGCTGTACAATGAATAGGGTCTGAAGCTTTCAAACCTCAAAAAGAATGCAAAAGAATCAGTAAATATATTCCATAAAGTTGTCCATCCTCCATATTTCAGCTTATCTGAAATCATGCAAAAGCTTCACCTTGAGTGAACTGTCAGCCACGGCAACCAGATCATTAAATCAGTACGTTTATACTGGTTTGTGACCTGAATCAACCAGTTCATTGGAAAGAAGCCTAAAAGAAATTATTTAAATGTGCAGGCAGACGTCAAGAAATTCAGTGAATAGAAACTTAAAGGGATAGTTGACCCAAATCTAAAAATGTAGTCATAAATTATTCACCCTGACGTTGTTACAAACCCGTAAGACCTTTGTTCATCTTTAGAACACAAATTAAGATGTTTTTGATTAAATCAAGAGCTTTCTGACCCTGCATAGACAGCAAAGCAACTGAAACTTTCAAGGCCCAGAAGGTAGTAGGACACTTTTAAAATAGTCCATGTGACATCAGTGGTTCAACCTTAATTTTATGAAGATACAAGAACACTTTTTGTGCTGAAAGAAAACAAAAATAAGACTTTATTCAAGCATTTCTTCTCTTCCATTTCAGTGTCTGCCACACGTTCACAACAGTGCCATGTGCTGCTGATGGACTATATTATAGATGTTCTTACTACCTTTTAGGGTGTTGAATCTGTCAGTTGTGTTGCTGTCTATGCAGGGTCAGAAAGTGCTCAGATTTCATCAAAAATATCTCAATTTAATGTTCAAATTAAGGTCTTGGGTTAGTTCACCCAAAAATGAAAATTAGCCCATTATTTACTCACCCTCCAGGCATCACGCCCATTTCAGTCGCTACTGCCGTACTAAAAAAATATTTAGGAGCACCATGTGCGACTGACCCGATCAGCATATTTGTGTTTGAGCTGAGGGGGGCTTCAAAGGTTTCTGTGTGTTTTTGCAACTTTGAGTAATCATGTATCACAGACACATCTCACGAATCCTTTCATAAACAAAGTGTAGAGAGAGTGTAAATAAAATCAACAAAGCTCTCTACACTGCACAATTAATCTTTTAATGTAACTTTGTAGGATTGCGATGAATTAAGATGCATGGCAGCTTTTCATTATTTTTATGGAGTTTGTAAATGAGATATTGCTTTAATTGCATTTCATAAACAAGAAGTTAATACTAAGTGTCTTAATTGTCTGACTATAACACTATTGCCTGATTTTGCTCCATTTCGTTGACAAAAATAGTCAAATGAAACATAATCATTGCTGAGCCGCTGCGCATCTCCATTCAAACCCAGTGGCGTTAAGTTTATGAATGAACGCGCATTTTTAAATGAATCTAGTGAGTCAATGATTTAATTTTCCATTCATGAAGACAGTCACTTGCTTTATTCCTGAATGAATCAGCCTTTCGAATGAATAAATCAGTGATACTGGCAGATTTAGTTTCATTTTAAAGTATATTTTCAGTTATTTAAATCATTTAATATTTCTGTATTCAAAATGTTATATTTAAAACATGAATTTATGAATTTGATTGCACTCATGCACTTTATAATTGCACGGGCTTTTTAACAGTCTAAAACAAGTCCAATAAAGTGCATCCATCCATAATAAAAAGTGCCTCACACAGCTCTGGGGGGTGAATAAAGGCCTCCATGAGGCTGAGTAGTCAATGACAGAATTTTTGTAATTGATCAGTGTTTATGGTTGAGCAGTATGGACCATGATGCTTTTATGTTGCAATTGTATCCTTCCTGAACCCTCAAAGCTTCAATTCGAATTCATTGTTATTGCACAAAAAGTGTTTCTATTTTTTGTTCTATGGACCAAACTACAGCTCAGAAACAGCACGAGAGTGAGTAAATAACCACATAATGTTCAATTTTGGATGAACTATTGCTTTAAAACCTGCCCTGTGCAGCTATATTCTGCAACTGTCCATCACTCTTATTCATCAGGCCTGTTCTTCATACACATCTACAAATTGTTGGGTAGCGTACAGCAAAGAAAGTGGTCCTTTGGCGAGGACGACGCCTCAGGAATGGTTCACGTGGAAGAGCGTTAATGTCTATTTAACAGCCATGTGTGGCCTGCGTCATTATTCGCCTCATTCAAACCATCCTTGTGCTTTTGAGTCTGAACACGGTGGCACAGAGGGGAGAACGGTGATTAAGAGCTTTTGAACTGGGCTACTATTGACCCGTTTCAATAGCCATTCATTAGAGCCCATCAGCTGTATTAAAGAACAAAGATGAGCATTTAGGAGAAAGGAAGCTTGTAGCGTCAGGTCTTGTTAATAGATTTTTGAGGCTTCGGTAACGGACGAGGGGGCAGATTCTTGGAAAAGGTTTTGGTATTTTTTTGAGTTTGTTCATCTCTGCGTTCACAGAGAGCTCAAAGTTCAAAATGTTTCAGTCTTTGGTGGATTTTACATTGGCGCCTGCCAAGAATAGGAGTGAACTTGTGAACTTTGGCTGCCGATAGCGCTTCAGCGATGTTCTAGTTTTGTCTCTGAGAGACTCGCGGTTTTCATCTTTCATTAGACCGCAAACCTATGATGGTTATCTCTTGTATTATCTATTAATACATTCTTCTCTTTTTCTCTCCACCTCTTAATCTTCAACTCCCCCTCCTCTTTCTCTGTTCTGCAGAAAACCCAAGTATGATGAAAAACACACAGAACCCGAACAGTAAGTATTTGAATGCTTCGATGATTAGATTTCTTGGCTGTGTGAGCTTTTTGCTCCCTCTTGTTTGAGAAGACTCCTTGATGAATTAAGAATTACAAGAGAGCAATTCCACAGTGTTTTCTTCCTTTGAGTGGTATAATTGCAAAAACTGACGTTTTTTTCAAAATTTCTAAGATGTAGCAAGGTCAGAACACTGTCCCAAAATGCAAACTCAACTATTTTCCAAGCAACTATATTTATTTCTGAGACAATGATGTTGAAATAAAAAAAAGCAATAAGTACATGCAACATAGGTCATGTAACAACTTTATTGCATACTTTTTTGAACATATTTTGCTTTGTATATAAGTTTTATATATGCACTGCCGCTCAAAAGTTTGGGATCAGTAAGATTTTTAATGGTTTTTAAAGACATTTGTAATGCTCATCAAGGCTGCATTTATTAAAAATGTAATATTGTAAAATATTGTTTCGATTTAAAATAACTGTTTTCTGTGTTAATATATTTTAAAATGTAATTTATTCCTGTGATACAAAGCTACATTTTCAGCATCAATACTCCAGTCTTCAGTGTCATGTGATCATAGAAATCATTCTAATATGCTGATTTATTATAAATGTTGAAAACAGTTGTGCTGCTTAATATTTTTTTGATACTAGTGACACTTTTTTTCAGGATTTTTTGATCAATAAAAGGTTAAAAATAACAGCATTTATTTTGAATAGAAAGTTTTTTCTAACAATATACACTACTGTCCAAATGTTTGATCAGTACATTTTTATTCTTTATTTTTTTTTATTCACCAAAGATGTGATTTATATTTTGAATAAATGCTGTCCTTTTTAACTTGTTATTTATCAAAGAATCCTGAAAAAAGAATCACAGGTTCCAAAAAAATATTTGGCAGCACAACTGTTTCCAACATTGATAATTCTAATAATAAATCAGCATATTGGAATGATTTCTGAAGGATCATGTGACACTTACCTCTTAATGCATCGTGTTTCCTTCTGAAGCATCAGTGAGCGTTTGAAACTTCTGTAATAGTTGCATATGAGTCCCTCAGTTGTCCTCAGTGTGAAAAGATGGATCTCAAAATCATACAGTTATTGTTGGAAAGGGTTCAAATACACAAAAACGCTGAAAAACCAAAGAATTGATGGGACCTGAAGAACTTTTCTGAAGAACAGCAGGCAGTTTAACTGTCCAGGACAAACAAGGGACTCATGAACAACTATCACTAAACAAACAAAACAAACAAAAAACACAGCTGTGGATCCTTCAGGTAACAACACAGTATTAAGAATCAAGTGTATGTAAACCTTTGAACAGGGTCATTTTTATAAATTTAAAACGTTTTTTTGTGAAATTACTTATTCAGGTCAGTACTAATTAAGCAAAATAGCATGCATTTTTTATGATCCCTAGCATTTTGGTAAAATAATTAACATTTTGCAGATTCTGTATGTAAACTTTTGACTTCAACTGTATCTGTGCTAAACTTATACTTAGCCTTCAATTCAGTAAAAGACATCAGAGATATCATTTAGTCACTCAGAGTGTGACAGATTTGCCAAACGTTAAGACCTTTGTTATGCCAAATTGGATGGCAAATCATCATATTAATTTGAGATAACTAGGCACCATAGATTGAATTACACATTGTGTAGAGTATGCAATACAGTGTGTGGAACTGGTCTCTTGTAATGCTGTATGTTTCAAAAGCAGTGTTTGCTTCCTAGGCATGATATAATTGCGAAATTGCTAAATTGTAGTTTGAAAAATTACAGCTATACAGCATGTAAAAGTATAGGCTTTGCTTTGCAACCATACCGAGGGCAGGAGAATACCATAAATCCAATAACCAGCTATTCTATGGATTGAAAGGGCGCTGTGGTACACTGCTTTTCAGATATTATCAAGGGAAAGGAAAATACTGTAATAGTTCAGTTTTATTTCAGTTTTCTTTTTAATCCTTTCCCTCTCTGAGACTTTTCTAAAGCTACACACTGTGTTTTCATTGTCTCTGGTCTCCCTCCGTCCTCTCCTCCTCTCAAGAGGCCATGTGTCTTCCGAAGGCTTGCTGCTTTCATCATTTAGAATCTAGAAGTGAGCCATCACTTACCAATGCACCAGCGCGTCCACAGCAAATATAATTCAGTGATGGATTACAGTTGTTTTATACATTCAGTGCTGGCTCATTTACAGTTTCTTAGAGTCTCATATGTAAAGATGAAGAACTGTCAAGCAGAAGGGTGAAGGAGGCCTCTGCCTTTTTTTATTTCTTATGTTTTTCTCTTATCCTTTTTCCTTTCGCCTCACCCGAAACTCCTCACCGCACCTCTTTCCTGTGCCCCGCCGCATCTACGGATGTAAATTTGAATATGCAAATGCGGCAGGGCAGGTGTGTGAGAGCAAGGACAGAATCAGGTCAACGTGAGCGCTGATCTCGAGTCGAGCCTCAGATGCCCCTCGTATGCAAGTCAAATGGCTTGTAGAACAAGGCCTCGGGAGGTCACTATGTCTGACATGTGTCTGAATCTCAAACACCCTCTCGACTCACAAAATAACACCCTAAAGGCTCTAGTGCTCACAAATGGCCTAAAGTCTGGAATTCATCTGCTGGATCCTTAGTTTAAAAAGGCTGCTTATGTTCAGAATGGCAAACTGCTGTAGTATTCTACATATACTTTTTCACATTTGCACAGTATGTTAATTTGGCCTAATGCATTTGCTAAAATATGCAGTGTATGTACTGAGCATAATACTTGAATTTGTCTTTTTGAAATTTATGGCCTAGAAAACCATTGAAAATAGCAATATACCTGAAGAGGTACTCAAAAAGTGCTTGAATTATTGAAGGACAATGTATCTTTGAAAAAAGTGTTTAATTTTGTCAATAAGCACATTACGCAAAATTCACGCAATTCAAAAAACATCATACCCTTTTCACTTATTTCAGTAAATGTCAAAAAACAATACAGCTAAGCCAGTAGTAGTACTACTACAGTGTTGTGTAAACGTGAAAAGAGGAACAGATCATCAAATCAATTGAGTCATTTATGCTGGAACTGCTCCGATGGAATCCAACTTGTGACTTTGATCATTTCAATTGATTTACTGGCAAAAACCACATTAAATGTTGACATTGCTTATAATGATTTTTACAGAGTTGGGAAAGTTACTTTTAAAAGTAATGCATTACAATATTGAGTTACTCCTTGAAAAAGTAACTAATTACGTTACTTAGTTACTTTTTATGGAAAGTAATGCGTTGCGTTACTTTTGCGTTACTTTTAAAATCTGGGTAGGGCTTGCTTGTTTGTTTTTAATATAAAAAGTTGTATTTTTGGCAAATGTAAAAGCCTTTTTACACCAAAAGCCTCAGGCTTAGAGAACAGTACTGTACAGTACACGGCTGTACAGTAAACCGCAGAAGAAAAATGTCAACTCTTCAGCAATAAAAAAAGGAAAACAAATGTTAGATTATCTTAAGTAAATTTTGCTTAGTAGTATGGATGAATTGGATCATCGAAGGTCGGCAACAAAGACATGGGATTACATAATAAATATTATAAAGGATATTTGTATTAATAAACAGATTTAATTATTTCAGGTTTGCGTTAAATTTCACTGTTTCTATTCATTTTGAGCATTACTGTATCTGTTTTTTTAGTGAGAGAGATGAATTAATGCATGTTCACATTTATTCTAGAACTAAAGTAACATCTTCAATTTCTCTCAACATGGGGACAGAAGAGCTTTTATTTCCAAAAATGGGGGGGGGGGAGTAACTGGCGTTACTTATTTGAAAAAGTAACTCAGATATTTTCTTGTCAGTTAAAAAGTAATGCGTTACTTGGAAAAACTAATCACGTATCGCAGTGATGGTTTGCGAATCATTATTCAGTTCAGGACTTCAGAGCATGGATCGCAAATAATTTAATTTAGATTAGAACTTCAAAGCGTGGATCTCGAATAGTTTGATTTAGATTGGAACTTCGGTACAGGTTTGCGAATCATTTGTTTCAGATCCAGATTTTGGAGCAATTTTTGTGAACATTTTTAAACAGTAGAAAACATCAAACCATTAAGGCAGTACAGTTATAAAAACAAAATAAGAAAATTAACCATGATTTTACTATAGTAAAAGTGTAGTATACTTTGTAATACTTTAGTAGTAATACTTCTCATGTGCGTTATGAGCTTTACTTTTGCCATTTTTTATTAGTATTTTTTTATCTATTTCTTTTTTTTTTTTTTTAGAATTTGAAATAGAAGACATTGTTTAATAAGTGAGATCCCTGATTGAAGTCCTTGAAAATTAAAAAAAAAGTAGCGCTTGAAAGTCCTGGAATTTAATTCTACAGTATCTGTATTTTTTTTACACAAAAAAGAAGAAAAAAAACTTTTTAACATTCAATTTAAAAATGATGCAACATATGCGACAGGTCATGTGACAACAATGTAGTATACTATTTTAAATATATTTACACTTTTTTTAAACTGTTGGCTGTATATAATATATACAGTACTGTGCTATGGTATCCTAGTGTTCCATTCTAAACCTAACCACTGAGTTGTGATCATTAAAAAAAATTGTATTCATATTGTAGATATGAAGTGGTACTTATGTTATATTAATTACAGCACTAACACCAATATAAACCATAAAAGTGGAAGTAATGTTATATATTACCACTTGTTTTGTCATTGAAAATGAGAGAGATGGTAATACAATTACTTCAGCACTGAAGAAGCATTGCTCATAATACTTATGACAGCCATCATCATTTAGTGCTTATTGAACATTGTGTAGTATGCATGAAAGTTGTGGCCCCAGTGATCCAGCACCGCTGTACAGCTCGTTCAACCCTTTTAGAGTGCATTAGACAATTACAGCAAAGTACCTGAGAAAAGAAGCTCACTCATACAGCTTTCTTGCCCGCTGTAGTACAGCTAGGTCAAGTCTCTCATGCAGAAACGTAAGGTACTCTGCTTGCTCCTTTATTAGAAATCTTTGAATATTGTTTGCTCACATGATGTCAAAAAAACTGCTTTTAAAGTTTGACTTTGCAGATCTTAAAGGGATAGTTGACCCAAAATTTAAAACTGTTTAAAACTGGATCAAGCATCTTCCTGCCAAACACTAATTGCTTTTATTTCCTCTTTCAGATGGAGCTCCTGGTTTGCACAAGCTTGCACTGATATGCCTGCCACTTATTCTCACAGTGACTGTTGAACTGACGTGAATATCCTCGATTCGGTTGCACACAAACATGCCTCTTCTCCAGTCAGGCACACACACACTCTCACACACACAGACATGCACACAAGCCTTCTCCAGACCGCGAATAAACCTACCTTGCTTTCATCTGTGGGAGAACCTGAACCCCCCAACAGGGGGCGCACCACCCTTTTTGTGAACACAAAAAAAATCCAGATGAAGATATAAATTAAAAAATAAGATGTAATGAAAATAACATGCTGAATATGAGAACAAGCACCTCCTTATTGTCTGCCCCTACCACAGACACTTTTTTTTTTTGTTAAACTTGCCTGTCAATCAACGACATCCTGTTGATGGAAAAAGCTAAAAGGCACTTGGTGTTCGAGACGAATGAACAAACACTGGAGTGTGGAGAAAAGACATTAAGGAATTGTGAGTCGCTGACTGTCACTTCAACTCCAACTAGCCGTCCTTGAGTTGCCTCATTAGAATTACTGCACACCGGCACAAACAGGACTCCAACACGCCCCCTTTTTAAGGACCACGCCATTTGTGTTTTTTGACCACAGTATTTTTCCGTTTCGTTCTCTTGAATGGCTCTCGGCTGGAATGTAACAAAAAAAAAAGAGACAATACTAAACGTCCTGTGACATTTTATTGCGAAGAAATGGAAGATCCTCTTTTTAAGTGTATTTTGTGTACATCCCTGTAAATAATGAGAAGTATATTACAGAGCAGAAAATGAAAAAATAATTAATAGAGGTTTTGGGGGGACGATGCAAGGGGGGTATAGCAGATAATGGCTTTATTGCGTGCGTCTGGTCATCCCCAACTGAAATCCAACCCAGGCTTTTAGAAAAAGGTGAAATCAGTGGCCTTTCTATGATCTGATTTCATGTGTTCAGTATCTATGACATCCGTGTGACTGTTTTTTTCAACCGCAGAGGAAAGACGCCAGCTTTTCTCGGGGGTTGTTGGTGCATGTGACGTTCGACGATGATTTCCCCTCCTCATCTGTTTGTCGCCTACCTGTCCTTAAGTTTTTGTCGCATATTCAGTGACCTGCATCGTGTACAGTCCTTCTCTCTAATCTAACAGCTACTGCTAGGATCATGTTAGCCACCATTACAGCCCCTCCATCCCCCAAAGGAAGCTCAAGTGAAGCCAAGTGTAAACAGGGTTGTTGCATTTGTTTCATATCACCTGTATTAAAAATGGAGATGATCAATTGGCGTGTGATTGTCCTTTTGATACTCGGGAGAAAAATACGTGCTATGGCAATTGTTTTCTGATACTGTGTGTTGACATAGTGAAATAATAATCATCATTATAAGTGAGGTCTCTGTCTAGTTTGACTCTGCTTTTGTGAATTGTGAAAATGACTGTGTTTCTCTGTTATATCAGGAGGGACGTCACCCAGAATTATTATGTTTGTCTAAGGGCCTTTCAGCAGGTGCATTGTGGATGACAGCACCTATATATCAGGAAAGTGCCCAAGCACAACAGTTGAATATTAACCTAAATAAAGTAACTAATGAATTTTGTTAGCCCACATTTTAAATTTACCTCTGTGCAGCTTGGGAGCTAGAGCTGCACGACTCTGAATAAATTAGGAATCACAATTTTTTTGGTTTAAAATAAAATTATGATTCTCCAACAATTTTGAACTTAGCAAAACAACATGTATTTTATAAAAGTCTGTGACAAAATATTAAAGGATTACTTCACCCAAACATGACAATTCTGTCATTAATTACTCACCCTCATGTCGTTCCAAAACCGTAAGACCTTCATTAATTTTCAGAAAACACAAATTAAAGATATTTTTGATGAAATCCCAGAGCTTTCTGACCCACCATAGACAGCAAGCGTCATTTTATGGACATCTTGACATCAGTGGTTGAACTGTAATTTTAAGAAGCAACAAGAATACTTTTTGTGCGCAAAGAAAACAAAAACAACTTTATCAATTTCTTCTCTCCCTGGACAGCCCTCTGCCATTACAGAGAGTACCATGACACATGCGCATGCTTTGTTCTGCTCAAAAAAACGGCACAACGCATGTGTACTCTCTGTAATAGTGAAGGAATGTCCCAGGAGAGAAGAAAATCTTGAAGTTGTAATTTTTGTTTTATTAGCACACAAAAAGTATTCTTGTAGCTTCATAAAATTTAGGATGAACCACTGATGTCACATGGACTACTTAAAGTCCTTACAACATTTGCTGTACTCCAAATGTGTCAGTTGAATTGCTGTTGTCAGAGAGCTCTCAGGTTTCATCAAAAATATCTTAATTTGTGTTCTGAAGATGAACAAAAGACTTACGGGTTTGGAACGGCATGATGGTAAGTAATTGATGGAATTTTCATTTTTGGGTGAACTACCCCTTTAATTGCCTAATTTTATTCAAAAATGTTCAATTAATTAGAATTGATTATTTTTAAAAACTTGTTTGAATGAATGATTTATAAAAGTATTCATAAATACTTCACTCATTTTGTTACTGAATGAATCTGCAATTTTGAATGAATCTTTTGAATCAATGATTCAATGACATATTTTTTTAAGAGTCACTTGTCACTACCTAGTGGCAACATAATGGAATCAACATTGTAATCAACCAACGTAATTTAAAGCACCAATTTGAAGTGAAAATTACTTTCAAAAGATGATTTGCCAAGTTTTGATCGCTACCATAGACATCAGTTTATATCCAAACTATAAACTTTTATCCCAGTACTTCTGTGATAATATGAACGATTGTATTTTGAATTTGTCAAAGGTTTAATAGGCAAACTGTTGTCATTTAGGAATAAGATCGTGTTCTATTAACGTTAATTCGTGCAGCTTTGGCCAACATGGAAGTAAGCCTATGGGCGAGACTTCAGGTTTATTAGCTGCTATAGGGAAATAACGAGAAGAATAACAACGTGCAGTAAACAGTAAAACTGTTTGCACTACAAACCAGTGTGCTAATAATTAAGATAATACATTCAAATAATACGGTAAAACACACCAATTTGCAATGTCAAGCAGCAAAACTAGCTGTTTTGTACAGCTAAAAATAGCTGGACGCAGATGAGATCGAAAGCCACACCCATAACATTTACAAATGGCCACGCCCACTTTTACAGGAAGAAAAAAAGAGATACATTTGGGGGAAAAGCAAAAATTTAAGCAAATTTACTACAGTCTCAGACTGTGGGATCTCACTGAAAGAACAGGGTGTAACTCATGCAACACTGTCCTATAGGAAAGTACAGGTCTAGGCCTGTATATTCATTTGATCAGTTTTAGTATTATTTCCTCAATCTGTGCATTCTTTGTGATCAAAGTTGTTTGCTCACCAACTTTTCAAATTACTCATACCCAAGCAAACCAGTTTGTGAACTAGCAAACTGTTATAACAGATTAATATTTTTAACATGATAAATATATGCAATGATAAATAGTCTTGATTGCCTTTATAACAAAATATTTTCCCCTACCTACTGTAATGTTATTAGAGTTATTAGAGAAAAATGTTTCAGCTATGAATGCAGCTTAGCCCTTGATGGTCTTGTTTAGGTTTGTCCTATGCCACCCTGGCTCTCTCTGGATGTCCTCATGCAAATTAATCTCTTTTTTTTTTTTTTTTTTTTTTACATTCATATGAATTGCAATTTAAGCTTTTCTAGACACACCATGTATTAAAGGATTAGGTCTAATGCCTAGGTGGGAAATGTGGTTTTATGGGCTTAATAAAATCAGGAAGATAGGCCCCTTGCCATTTTAGGTCTCACTCCACGTACTCAAATGACAATTATGAACTAGTTACTAAAATACTTTGCTATACTAAATATGTCAGGTTTTGTCTGTACACAAACATGTTTGTCATTTAAATTAATATGAATTAATATTATTCTGCTGCTTCTCACATATATTCGAAAGTTTACATACACCTCGCGGAATCTGCAAAATGCATGTTATTTTTTATTTAGTACTGGCCTGAATTAGATATTTCCTATAAAAGACATTTACATATAGTCCACAAGAGAAATAATAGCTGAATGATTTTATAAAAAAAAAAATGACCCTGTTCAAAAGTTTACATACACTTGATTCTTAATACTGTGTTGTTACCTGAATGATCCACAGCTTTTTTTTTTTTTTTTTTTTTTTTTTTAACCGATAAACTGCCTTCTGTTCTTCAGAAAAATCACAAATATTCTTTGGCTTCTCAGCATTTTTGTGTATTTGAACACTTTCCAACAATGACTGTATGATTTTGAGATTTATCTTTTTACAAAAATACAACAAAATTAAAAAAAAATAAAATAAAAATCTGAAAAAAACAAAAACAAATAATTTGTGGGACCTGAAGGATTTTTTCAGAAGGCAGTTTAACTGTTCAGGACAAACGAGGGACTAAACAACCATCACTAAACAAAAAAAATCATTCAGGTAACAACAGAATTACGAATCGAGTGTATGTAAACTTTCGAACAGGGGTAATTTTTATAAATTCAATTTATTATTTTCTCTTGTGGACTATATGTAAACATTTTGTATGTGAAATATCTTATTCAGGTCAGTACTAAATAAAAAAATAACATGCATTTTGTATGACCCCTCTTTGGTAAAATAAGTAACATTTTGCAAATTCTGCAAGGTGTATGTAAACTTTTGACTTCAACTGTAGATTTTCTGGTCTTCAGGATTTTCTGGGTCTTTTCTTGCTTGGTTAAAAAAAAATATGTCAGTTACAGTAATGTAAACTCAATTATGTATGAGCTCATTCACATGCTGTCAAAAGTTGTTTACTTTATAAAATTTAAACCAGTTTAAACATCCAACACAAACATTTTAAGGTGTATCCAGATTTCACTCTTAATAAACAAATTTAACGACTTCAATAATAAAGCATGCTTGCATTTTTTTTTACCAGCGATCAGTAACAAGAAGTGTAGAAAACCTAATTATATAAGTGCCAAAATAGCCTGTTATCTAATAAGAAAGCAATAGTGGTGATTTACTTTGTTTGGATCCCTTGGAAAATTAAATTTCCAGGAATCCATTACAGAGGTCTTGACGTAGTCTATTATATCTTCTGTAATTCATATGTTTAGGTTGCATTAGCTGTGCTGTAGAAAGCAAAGAAAGTAGCTCCCTTGGGTGTTGAGGGATTTTGGCGTAGATCATATTCAGCAAAGTTAAAATCCATTGGATTAGTTTGTTCTAACATTAACTTGTCACTTTGACACCATTATTAATTTCGCAATTCTTTTTTCACAACATGTTGCCAAATCTATTGTTTCTCCAGATCCAAACTCTTCACTTGACACATGATAGGAGGGGCAGAGGGCTAGTAGACCTTTGTGACATATCCATCAATTATTCAGAAGTAAGCATGCTTGCTGGTTTAGGTTTCCTTAGTGCAGCTACAAGACAGCTATCACATAGCAAAACAATGTCTGTGTCAAAAAAGGACACAGCAAAGTGTTTATGGCTATTCTGATCATTTTCTCCGATGACAAGTTGACCATATTACAGTAGTTAGCATTACAGGTTACTATATCTTACTTTTCACACAGTGTTCTTTTTTTAAGGGTATGCAAATAATGCCTTTTGCAAATGCAAAGCTGCCTAATGTCATCTCTCGAAGCCTTGCTGATCAGCAACACTGTTGTCATGTGTTCATGAGAAAGAACTTTGATCCTCTGCCTTTGCTGTGCAAACAGCAGCATCCTGGTCATATAGTCTTATGTTTGTAATTTATACAGGCTATTAGTTGTCTCCACCTCTTAAGTAAATTACATTCACCATTCTCACCAGTTATGTTTGCAATAGCCAGGGTATGTTAGCTATTTTCCTAGTTAAATAGACATATGATCAATTAAAACCAGATAATCTGGCATAAACATGGTCATCACTCCATTTGTGATGTAATTTGCATGTCTCGTTTTGTTTTTCTTTTCACCAGAAAAGTGTCAACCCTATATATTACGATATGGAAGATAATTTTAGTTGAAATAAAATGTCGGGGAAACTAAAGGGTTAGATAAGCCTCCAAAGCCCTGGAGTAATGTGTTTTCATAGCAAATCACCTGCACCAGGTGGAGTGATACTGGTCCCCGCCCTCAGAGAACACAGGATGCAAATGCTCTTGTTGTACAGATCAGGTTTTTAGTCATCCTGTGGGAGGAGAGGCAGCTGACAGTGTGCTTCTGCTTCCAGAAACTAAACTACAACCTACACTCGCTGGAATACGCTAAGCAAGAGGCTTCAAATAAAACCCAATGTCCAGTGGACCACCATAGATTTCGCTACAGAGATGCCAATTGCAGAATTGCTTGGAGTGCAGTTTGACATGCAGCTCCTAGGCAAACTGACAATATCCGTGGCCACCATGTTATTTGTCTCCTTGGTTTTCAGATTCTACCACAACAGGGCACAAAACAGACGGCGAGAAAGCGAAAGAAGGGGTGTGCAAGCGACCCGGGGAAGCTACAGCACCTGCAATGCCAAGCAAGAACCAAAGAGTGAAGCTGCAAAGGAGGATACTGACAGAGAATCTTCAGAGAAACCCTTGCAAGAAAGCCTAAATCTGAACAGGGGTCAGCCTGAAACTTTGGACTTGGACAGTTGTGCAAAGGAGGAACCTGCAGGTAACAGCAACATAGTTGAGGATATAACTGAGACAGAGAGTGGCAAACCAAAGTTGACCTTACAGCTTCCTGGTGTGAGCGAAAAAGATCCAGGAAGTCCAAGTGGTCGCCGATCCCCGGTTGTAATGAAGAAGCTGGAAGGTGGCACAGGTGTTGGCAGGCAGCTGAGGCAGGATGTTGGTCTCCAGGGCATGTTCTCGAGTTTTGAATCAAAGGCAGAAATCAAAGTAGAGAACGCTGACCTTATCTTGGACGGGCCAGGGAATTGTAGAACGGGCGTCCATGGAAAAATCTACGAGTACTACGTAGAGTCCTCATCCCACTTCGTCTCCGATTCAAGCCCCACCCGATCTGTCAGCCCAGTCTATGGTCAAAACGAAAATGGGACTTTGTTTAAAAAATCCCAGTCACTGGATTTACCCAGTTTTAAGGACCGCTCCCGATCGCCAAGTCCACAACCTTCTAGATTCATCATTAGCGATCTTGAAATCGCCCCACGAGTTACTAACGAGTCTCCCTCAACATTCAAACCCGAGTCTGTGAGGTACGGCAGGCAAGCAGTCATCCGTCAGGACAGCTATCGTACTGCTGCCAGTGACTCAGAGTTTCCAATCCCCTTGCCTACACAGAGGCCTTTAACACCTCGCAGCTGTTCTCCAGCACATCCCAATGACATCCCTTTAGATTCAAGTCTGGATGCGCCGGAGGAACCGCAAGTCGAAACTGTCGCAGGAGCGAAATTCTTACACTTACCAGAGAACCTGGGCAATGCGGAACTCGAGAGTCTAGCAGGGAAACTCGATTTAGGCAACTGCTTGGAGGCTCTAACACTTGCTAAAAAACACGGTCACACTGCCCTTCAGCAAGCTGCTCTCCGTGTCATGTCTGATAATTACCTTCAGGTCCTCAGAGACCCAGGGCTCTTTGGCAGGCTGAAAGCAGGGGAGCGTGATCACATCCAAACACAACGCATGAGAGGAAGGAAGTGGTTAGTGGTCGCAGATATGGATTCACCAGATTGGAGTAGACGTCCGTCACAGTCTACGGTGTCAGAGTCTGAATCAGTTAAGTCATCCAGCAGTATTTATTACTACGATGATTATAAGGACACGTGGCACCTTCACACCCACATTCCCCAGGAAGTGTTATCTAAAGGTTGCGCCATGTGCACCATGGATAATTATCTATTTATCGCAGTGGGTTTCCAAGGCGTGGACCGTGAAGCGACCCCTTCGAAGAAAGTGTACTGTTACAACCCAATGACTTCAATTTGGAGTGAAATAAGCCCTATGAATGAGGCAAGGCCTCACTGCAAACTCGTGCCTCTGCAAGGCCATCTTTACGCCATTGGAGGCGAATGCCTATCGACGGTTGAGCGCTACGACCCCAGGACAAACCGATGGACCTTTGTGGCCCCTCTTCCTAATGAGACATTCGCCGTAGCCCACAAGGCCACAGCTTGTAACGGTGAACTGTTTGTCGCAGGGGGCACGCTGAGATACACCCTCTTGCGGTATAATCCCAAGACCAACACGTGGCGGGAGAGCATGATTGTGGGCAGCAGGGACAAGACCGCAGAAATGGTGGCGGTCAGAAATTTCTTGTACCGTTTTGATGTCAGTCCACTGGGCATCAGCGTGTACCGCTTTCACGCAGTGGCCCGACTGTGGTACGAATGCTCTTCGATACGTCTCCCACATTGCACAGCCTTTCAATGTGTGACCATGGACAATATTATCTACTGCGTGAACCGTCAGTTTACCTTGAGGTTCCTTGCAGATGAGGTATCTCCGAGCTTTGTCGCACAGGATTTGAAAGTTCTGTCTCTGGCTAAAGGTATTTTGTTTCCGTTCGTCCTTGTGCTGCCCGATAGCACCACTCAACAAACTTGTGTTTGAAAAGAGGTCAGATCTTTCAAGTAGGAGGTTGTCTGGTAAGAACAAACACTCAGGACCATATTATGCACATGTTAAAGGAATGCACCTTTTCTTAATTAGTGGCAATTGAGAAAAAATATCAAGGCTATTACATCCAATTATTGTACAGCTAGATCACAATTACACAGCACTTAATGATAAATAAATCTGCTGTCGCAGTGAAGGCTATTTGTTTGTTTGGGCCTTCAAACCACTCTGATGTCTAAATCAACCTTTAAATCCTGGAAATGTCTTGTGAAAGTGCTTAAAATGTTTCAGTAAATATACCGCTTTTGAAACACTGTGTGGGTAATGTTAACCAATCAATACTGTGTGTAGAATAAAGCCGAACTGCAGTTGCGGAGCAGGCATCATAAACAACATAAATGGCTGCCATTAGTACAATTTATGTAAGCTCTCTAATTATATTCATAGCTTTTTTTTTTCTTTCCTTTTTGCATATTTGCAGTTGTTTTTTGCATATAATGATTAATCTAACATGAAGCTTATTTTTATAAGATGTAAATCTAATTGTTGTATTATATTTTGTAGTAACATATTTTTGTCAGAAGAATGGGAATTATTTCAGGTCAATGGTTTTACTCGTGTTTCTTCTCTAATTCCTTCAAGCGTTTCATGTTAACACTCTCAGGTTCTTTGCAAAGACAGTTTAACATCACATTAGCAATTTGGGGAGCCCAGAAGAAACATTTCTTCTTTGTGTATTCCATTAAACAATATACAGAGAACTAATGACTTAATGGCTAAGGAAAGAGGATCTAAAGCTTTGCCTCTTCATGCACTTTTCTGTCTCTATCTTCTAAAGAACTGGGAATAAAATTCTTTCATCTATTATAAGTGAGTCTTGGTTCTTGTGTTAGACTTCAATATGTAATGAGTTCTGACAAAATGTGTGGTTGCAGCAAGAGGCGTTTGTGTGACCAGGATCTTAATTAAATTTAAATGCAATTATGCTGTCAAAAGCAAAGCAATCACATAATCAATTTATGTTAATGAAAGTATACAATACAATCACCGTGACAATCGCTTATGCATATGTGATCAAAGAAAGCAGGCACGCAGAGGAGTGTGTGCTGTGATGCAATTCTCTGTGACGTATCGTTGCTCTCTGTGCGTAACTCTAGCACCATCATGTGGGGGAGAGCTGATGGAATCTCAACAGAACTAATTCACTATACAAAAAGTGAGTGACACGAATGTATAAAGACACATAGTTGGAACGTTCCAATGCCTAGCATAAGAACACAGTGGGATAAAACCTACACAGCATGAGAAGTGTGAACAGATGGTTGGATGTAAAATATAGCATCTGATTCCTTGTAATTAAACACTTTGATTCAACATAATTAAACACTTAATGGGATGGGAGTTAGAAACGTCCCCTTAGAGTACGCCGATGAATGACTTGGCTATCTGAACTAGCACTGTTGGCCAAATGAATTGTTGTTTCAATGCTATTTTAACAAGATATATATTCCTAGAAAGAGGTTATTTTTTGGCTAACATGGCTGGTTTCTCACACACTCACTAATGTGTGTATAAAAATAGATCTGCAAATACAAACCAACATGTGGTAAACAGCGAAAGAACAGCATGTCAGCTGGAAAAATCTGTAAAACTCTTAAATATTGATAGGCCATTATTATTTCAGTGGGGTTCAAAAGTTTGAGCATGTTAACTCGGATGTTCTTTCTCATACTGAAGCTCAAGATCTCTGAGTCATTGTCAAATCATTCTGGAGAATACACTTGATGGGATGTGCCCGAATCTCAGTGTTTCACGACATATTGGCGGCACTGAATGTAATGAATGCCACTGAACTGAACGAAACTCACATATTTTGCTGATTATTGCTGCTGAAAATGGTCTATTATTGTCATGTTTTGGGCTGTACTAATCGGTCAGACTGGGAAAAACATTTGGAGTACTATAGACTGCCAAAAGTTATAACAAATCAAGGACAAGAGTGCAAAAAACTAAGGAATAAAAGTCACTCGTTCGTGTTTCTTCTTATAATTTCCGGTCAGGTAGTGGCTGCCTTTAGTAGCTCCATAGAACACGTTATTCATTTCATCTGAATATGGATTTACTATTTAAAGTGTCTAATATAAAGCTAATCCATATAAAGCTAAAAGTATTAGACGTTTGGACCACATTGCAGCGTACATCTTTTATTTGTCTTTGCACAAAGCGAAATGCTCCTGTTTCTTTGGTTTTAAATGCCACTGATCAATAAAACAAGGTATTCCAAGCCTTCTCACCAGGTTGAGGCCAGTCTGTGTGGTGCTGGAGGGCTGAAGGTGGTGTAAGGGTCACAGCAGGCTGGCTGGATTACTGGAGACCTGCCTGCAGGGTCTGTGTTTCAGTGCCAGGTCCTCGTTGCTGAGGTTGGCAGGGTGCTGACTGCTGGAGAAGCGCTTGGGCATGCTGACGTGGCGAGAATAACAGAAGGCGCTGATGGGGTGCAGAGGGTATGAAGCCCTATACTCACTTAGTGTGGGCACAACTGCCCGCTGTTGTTCCACGCGAGCCCGCCAAGAAGCCGCCAAGCCAAAATTAGTAGGGGGGCCTGTGTGTAAAGAAACAAAGAGAGGCAGAAAGAAAAAAAGAGAGACATCACAAAAAGGAACATGTTCAGACAGACTGTGTAGTTTCTGTGCCACTAGCATTGCAGTAACAGTATTGACTCGACAAAAAGAGAAACATTGAAAAGACCACAGAGGAAATGGGGTTATTA
>NC_133380.1:14626330-14735629 GCF_049309525.1 Garra rufa
TGAGAAAGAGGTTGTTTTGAATTCCCAATTGCAATCTTTTTCTCACACAAAGCTGAATTGTGTGAATCACTTTTAGGGTATTTCCATCTTTTTCAAGCTTGAAAAGACATGATATCATATGGGTTTGGAACAACATGAGAGTGAGTAAATGATGACACAATTTTAATTTTGAGTGAACTATTCCTCACCCACTGACAAATAACAGACATCAATTTCTCATTCACATTTACTGCGGTTATTTTCTGCCTATGCTCAAATAAAAGAATAATAAGACATTAGACAAGTAATAAAAGCCAATGTGTTACTATAACTGATATCCATAATGAGTTCCAGGAATGTGCTCCAACATTGATTCAACACGCAGACTGAACTGCATTAAAACCCATCTGGAGTCAAGGGAATGCTTAATACCTTGGATTGGGTGATCTGACCTCTCTGGGACCCTGGCCAGTTTGAAAGAACTCCAGGAGTGCAGTGTGGGCAGAGAAGAGGAGGCCTGCCGCCCAAACGACTCATCATAGAGCGACACCAGGCAGTGAGAGGAAGGGACGTCATGATGAGAAAATAACTGCCTTAAGGGAAGACCCTACCATGGATTAAACCAACAAACATGCTTTATCAGACCAGTGAAGGACAAAACGAATCATTCACAATGCACAGCTAAATATACACTGCTTGTAAAATGTCATGCTTATATATACTGCAAGTGCATCTGTTATTGCTCAAGATTTGCCTTTCCGGTTCTATCATCCTAAAAATCAATAGGCTGTTTGAGTGGGTTTAGGAGCATGTAAGAATCATAAACTTTTGTTGGTCACAGAGCTTATTTTCTGCAATAATCCAAAAGCCAATGAAAAACCCTTTTGGGTTTTTGTTAAGAGAACCATTCAGAATGTGTGTCAAATGTGTAAAAATAATTTTATAAAATTCTAAAAAAAATTATTTCTGTGTAATTTGAGTGCTGTGTAATTTATATATGCAAGTAAGACTTATGTTTTTTTAAAGAAGTATCTTATGCTCATCAAGGCTGCATTTATTTGATCAAACATGCAGAAAAAAACAGTAATATTGCAAAATGTTATTACAATATAAAATAATGGTTTTTATTTTAATATACTTTAAAACATAATTTATTTCTGTGATGCAAAGACTGAATTTTTTGAATTTTACTCCAGTCTTAAGTGTCACATGATCCTTCAGAAATCATTCTAATATGCTGATTTATTATTAGAATTATCAATGTTGGAAACAGTTGTGCTGCCAAATATTTTTTTGGAACCTGTGATTCTTTTTTTCAGGCTTCTTTGATGAATAACAAGTTAAAAAGAACAGCATTTATTTAAAATATAAATATTTTCTATATCTTTTCTAAATCTATGCTATCACTTTTTATTAAATGTAACATCCTTGATGAATAAAAGTATTAATTTCTTCAAAAAAAAGAAAACATTAAATGACCTCAAACTTTTGAACAGTTGTGTATATTGTTAGAAAATCTTTCTATTTTAAATAAATGCTCTTTTTTTTAATCTTTCATTGATCAAAGAAACCTGAAAAAAGTATCACAGGTTCCAAAAAAATATTAAGCAGCACAACTGTTTTCAACATTGATAATAATCAGCTTTGTATCACAGGAATAAATTACATTTTAAAATATATTCACATAGAAACAGTTGCTTTAAATTCAAGTAATATTTTACATTTTTTTCTGTATTTTTGATCAAATCTTAAGTCTCTTAAGCTCATCAAGACTGCATTTATTTGGTCAAAAATGCAGCAAAAAATATTGTGAAATATTATTACAATTTTTGGTAAACAAAAAATGGTTTTCTATTTTGAAATACTTTAAAATATAACTTATTCCTGTGATTCAAAGCTGAATTTTCAGTCTTCAGTGTACCTTGATCCTGCAGAAATTATTCTAATAAATCAGATTTATTATTACTGTATAATCATTGTTTGAAACAGTTGTGCTGCTTAAGTTTTTTATTTGGAACCTGTATTTTTGATCAAATAAATGCAGCTGAAAAATAAGCATAAGAAACTTCATTTTCACTTTGAAAAACTTGAACTTGGAAGAGATTACCAAACAATAAAGTATCACAATTACCCTTCAGAGTTTTACAATGACAGCTCAGAACTCCAAGATGATGCAAAAGCCTGTTATTTAGGAGATTAATAACATGTTTCACGTCTATGTATGCCTGTCTTCCGTCATCAAAACAGAACATGATTTGCTCACTGGTGTGTGTGTGATGTTTGCTAAATGATGCACGAACTGATGAATTTGTCCCAAACCTCTGAGCTGCGAAGAGTCCTTTGGCACGTGACAACATTGGGCCTGCTGTATGACATGTGGGGCGTGTAGTCCATCCTGTAGCTGCTGTTCGCCGTCTCGCAGTCCCGAGTGAACTGTCTCACCACACACACATACACACATATAAGAAAGACAGAAACACTCAGCAAACAAATGCCACGCTCAGCAGAGCTTGCGGTCCCTTATTGATCGTAGATGTACTCTCTCAAGACTGTTCCTGACTAGGGGACTGCAGAATGACTTGCATCAATCCCATTTGTCTGCCTCCAGCCTGTGCTGACCAAGCTGATCAGCAGCGCTAATCACTTTTGCATAGATCTGAACACTGTCTGAGGAACTGCACTCCTTTCAGAGTTTAAACATTGCATACTGACAAGTGCTTAAGTAGTGTGTTAACTACTTGAAACAAGAGCCGTTTGGAATGGTGTCTAAATAATGATCATCAACATATGTTAGAAGCTAAAACACATTTTTCATTTTTACTGTTGGATATAGACATCCTAGAAACAGAATTCTTGATCTCAATTTTTTTTATCCAGCTATATATTATTCAGTATATTTTAACTCTGCCACTGGATTTTATCAGATCTTAATCAAACCATTTACATCCAAATGCAAGAAGTTGACAATGTGATCCATATTCGCAATGCTTTTGCCATTTTTTTAAGATATATGTGACCATGGATCACAAAACCCAGTCATAAGTGTCAATTTTTTAAATTAAGATTTATACATTATCTAAAGCTGAATATATAAGCTTTCCATTGATGTGTGGTTTAAGATATTTTGAAAATCTAAGGGTGCAAAAACATCAAAATACCTAGAAAACCACCTTTAAAGTTTCAATGAAGTTCTAAGCAATGCATATTACTAATCAAAAATTAAGTTTTGATATATTTACGGTAGAAAACAAAAATATCATGAAACATGATCTTTACTTAATATCCAAATGATTTTGACATAAAAGAAAAGTTCTGACCCATATAATGTATTTTTTGCTATTTCTACGAATATACCAATGCTACTGAAGACTCTTTTTGTGGTCCAGGGTCACATATGTCATTACCACCAATGCCCAAAGAAGATATACGAGTATTTTGGGTAAATTAATTATTAATGATTTTATTTGTTAAGTTGTCATTTTTTAGCACATAAGATCACAGCAATTAAAAAATGACAACAATCCAGACTAATCCCACTGGACAAAATCAAGTAGCACCATTTTTTCCCTCTCATTCAGGAAGCATTTTCATTGAAATGTTTACAGTATGAAAGAAAATCAACTTTGACTTCAAATAGTTTGGCCAAAAGCAAAAACCCTGTGCAATGTTCCTGAGTCTGCAATATTGAATTTCATCAAAAATTCAGTATAGCATACTAGTTGTACTATTTCTGCCTTTTAAGTATAAAATTGTGGCAGAAACTGTAAAAGTAGTGCATAATGATATTTAAGTAAGTAAAAATTAGGTTTGTTAGGATAAGACAATATTTGGCCAAGATACAACTATTTTAAAAATCTGGAATATGAGGGTGAAAAGAAAGAAAAATCTAAATACTGAGAAAATCACATTTAAAGCTATCCAAATTAAGCTCTTAGCAATGCATATTACTAATCAAAAATAAGTTTTGATATATTTATGGTAGCAAATTTACTAAAAATTAAATAAATAAAAAATATGGTGACTGTCTCTAAAGTGGACACCCACCTTAACATATGATATTTACCATCTAAATCTAACCATGGCATGTCAAATGGAAAAGTCGATCAGCCGTTTATTGTCGTGGATCAAATTTTGTGCCATCTAGTGGTTATAAAGTCAAATGCGCCTTTAACGTCGTTATATTGTGGGCCTGAAATTAACAGTGATTGTTAAGCCTATATTTATTCATTTATTCTTTATTATTAAGCGAAACTAATGTCTTCATTGAAATATTCCAGCATTATCAAAAAATAAAATAGCAAAATGTTATCCGTTTTAGAATCAAACAGTAATATCTGTGAAATAAAGACAACTTTTATGTCGAAATCACAAGAAAATTAAGTCGTGATAACGCTAAAACAACTTTATGTGGAGATTGCGAAAAAATAAAGTCACAACAACTTTTATGTCGATATCACAAGTCTAGAAATCCACACAACGCAATTCTATCTATAAAATCTGAATTCAATTGTACATTTCTACTCATAAAGTAACACGTATACCTACATGTAATCTCTCCTCCGCCCAATTATCAATGAGTACTTTGTTGCTGTATTT
The DNA here is from genome assembly GCF_049309525.1 of Garra rufa. Lineage (NCBI taxonomy): Eukaryota > Metazoa > Chordata > Actinopteri > Cypriniformes > Cyprinidae > Garra > Garra rufa. The sequence goes on from NC_133380.1 coordinate 14,630,906, forward strand.
ACCAGGCTGACTCATCCTTAAATCAGTCTTTGAAGAAGGTGAAGAAGCTGACCATAGATATGTATACTACTGTACATGCAGGTGACGGTCTGTCCTGTTACCATGGATACACTAAACACTAGGGGCGAATTTCAAACGGAAGTGAGCATTAGAGTGCGGATCGGGCCGCATTTTTCTGTCCGAGCCCGGCCCGCGTCCGACAGAGCAGTAACCGAGCCCGACCCGAACCCGACAGGCATTAAGATATTTATGTCCGAGCCCGATCCCAGCCCGACACAGTTAAAATCTTTTTTTTTTCTCATACTAATGACACGTGCAGTTTTTTGTGTGGAAAGCCCGCTTTTATTAAGCAACTGTAGGAAGGCGTTCGGAAATGTCAACAGATGAGCGCATCAGTGCACACGGGGCAAAAAGCGCTGTTATAACACAGGCGCACTATCGCGCTGATGTAACCGAGCCCGACCCGAACCCGAGCATCCTTTCTAAATATCTGTCCGAACCCGGCCCGGCCCGTCGGGTTCCGTCGGGTACCGTCGGGCTCGGCTCGGGTATCCATCCTCTAGTGAGCATCCCTATGCCTTGTTACCCGATCTTTAATAGAGTAGTCATCTATAATGTCATTTAAATCAGTGGTAATAGTAGTTCACAAAAGACGCGCAAAACGTGCAGGTGTCTGATTTAAATAGCAGCCTTTTTGCTCTTTAATATTTACTTAACAGACACTTCATATCGCGATTTGAAACTTTGTTGGCCATTTTTTCCCCCACCTACGTTTGAAAAATAAACGCAATGGAAAATCACTTTAAGTAAAACTTACCAAGACAACTTAATGCTGCCTTCATGTGATATGGGAAAGATGATGCTTTCCACTCGTGAAGTGGAAATTACCAGTGTGTCGTGTTCAGGTGCTTTTGTTGTCGTAGTGAAGAGAAACATGGCGGACTCGGAATTTGTCCTCACATGCTATTTGGGTAAAAGTTTTAAAACAGTTATAAACTCCCTAATGCATCTGCTACAGGAAGAAGTGGATGTATCAAAACACAAACGGTAAATGATAGGCTGTATATAATACTGTATATAATCTTATTGATCATGAATAGTATAGTTTTTTTTAAAGACAATACTAACTAATGGTTCTGTTTTAGCTAGCGTATATAAGTTTTTATATTAGCCTATATAAGTATATATATTTTATATAGCCTATATAAGTTTTTTTAACTTTTAACATCATGCAATGTTTACGATTCAGTATAGTTTCGTTGCTGTCCGCCATGTTGAAAGGTCAAAGTTTATCCCATCTCGGCATCGGCAACTCGGGTATCATAAAAAATTTCGAGCTTTCCAGTGGAAATTACAACGTGAGTGGGTGTTCATGTGCAATTTCGATGTCGGATTTTGGTATTTACCATAACTACGATAGCACATGAAGGCAGCATTAGTTTCAGTTCATGTGGCGAGCGGAATTGAGATGCTCCAGTTCTCTTTGTCGCCTGAGGTAATCAACAGAGTGCTGACAGGCTTTACAGAACGTCACTTTTCCATCCTTTTAATAGTCATTAGCAAATTCCTTTGCTCTATCCCATGCCGTAATTTGTACTGACAGGCAACGTTTCTCTAACTCCTCCACGGTCAGTATTATTTTAAACATTCGGTGCAGGCCTGCCAGTGAGTACTTTTTGATGCTACATTTCGCCTTAACCAGGCTGACTCTGCGTCTCCTTTTTCCCTGCTGTATACAGTTAATCCAAACGCAACTCTACTGTTTCCCATACGGGTTTTGCTTAATGAACTATAGCTGCAACCGAATTCGAATATTTTCCTACTATCAATCTTTTTCCTGAGTAACCGCTGAGCGCCGCCATGATGGATTCTAACTTCCGTTTGGGTGCTCTCGTGTTCAGGTGTAGCAAAGAGAATAGAGGTACTTCTATACTCTTTCCCCCGGTTTCACAGAAAAGGATTAAGCCTAGTCCTAGACTAAAATGTAAGTCTGAGCTGTTTCAACTGAAACAAAATTGCACTGGTTGATCTTAAAATATATCAGTGCCTTTGTTTTGTCTCAAGATGCACACCAGTAATGTTTTTTTTCTAAGCACGTTTAAATTACTTAGATGTCCTAATTGAACTATGGCCTAATCCTGGCTTAGTCTAAGCCCTGTCTGTGAAACCGGGCCTTTGGGTGTAGTGAGAAATCGAGTCCGCCTCGGAATCGGGTCTCCTTTAGGATCCTGACGGTAATGCCTGATCAAAAATGTTTTATATTTGTATAAAAACCAACATACATATAATACATCTATTACAATTATGTAATTATACTATAAAAAGTCATTTAATAACGTATGAATTTGTAATTAACCACAATAGTTTCTTTATGGAAAAAAACGTATTTAAATGCTATATAGCACTATAACGTCTGATAAATAATGCACAAGTAAATAAAATTTTAAGTGGTTTTAATTGTCAATGTATATTCAGAAAATGAGAATAATTCACTATTAGTGCCGTTCTATTATGTTTTAAAAACATAATTCTACTATGCAATTTAAAATACATAAATGGTCATTATAAGGCATTTCTAACAACATAAAATATAACGTGATTTTGCAAGAATTGTAATCAGGCGCTAAAAACAATACCCATTAGTAATTGAACCAATAAGATCACTCTGGGTCCTAATGGAGACCCGATTCCGGGTGGGGACTGGATTTCTCATGACAAGATCGACTAAAATAATTAAACTGAAACTCAATGTAACTAAATATAAAAATGTGTGCAGGTTTAAACTTTGCTGTTGTTGGCTGCCACAAAAACAGAAATACACTCAAGGGGAGACACTGCAAAAACACTGTTTTTTCACGCACCTGTCAAGTTTGATATTTTTAGCTTTTTGGTTTGTCATGAAGTGTTTTTTTTTTTTTTTTCAGACCAGTGGATAGAAATATCCAAAAGATACTGTTAAGTTTTTCTTTTATAGCCCTTTATCTATTTCAATTACAATACATATTTTTAAAGGCCAAAATGAGTTTTTTCCTCTTACACTGAGCCATAAATCTCCACTTTAGTAGCACTTCCACACACCAAACTTTACATTTTTATTCCTGTTTATATCCTTAAGGATTTTACAGAGGCATTTGTTCACATATAGTTTGCTTGATTATATACAACATTTTATTCCCCAAAAATTGTGAAAATATGTTTTCTGTCTGTTGTAAGCATTTTCTGAATTATGGAATGACTAGGCAATAACTGTATTTTTTTTTTTTTTTTTTTTTTACGCTGGGCAGTGCGTCGACATGCAGGGCCATTGTGCTTCATTGTGCTCACTACTGTCCTATCAATAAAAGGCAAAAACGCCAAAAAAGAAATCTTTAAGAAAGTATATATTTGAATAACCTACTACTGGGATTCTAAAATGTGCATTAGATTGACACTTTACTATCCCATGAGGCCACAGGAGAGGATTTAGCTGGTAGGTCATGTGAAAAATGGCTGAATTATTACCCACGTTCATACTATATAAAAAATACTTTTTAATGGTTGTATAATTCAAACTCAAATGTAGTACCTACTTAGTACACAATTTGGGATGCACAGTTTGTACTTTATGTCTTTAGTTTAGGGAAAGAACTACTCTCATAAAGCATAGCGAATGAGTTTCATTTAATTAATATTATGAAGAAATAAAAAAGTATTCGTTTAAAGCTGTTAGTTGTATCTATATAAACTATACATTTTTAATTAATTGCAAAATATTCATATATACAGAAATATTTTTGAGACTGACTCCATTATGACATTGGCTGTGCTTTATGGAAATGGGCAGAGCGACTGTTATTATTGGTGGAATTTTTCTGTGCAGCATTATGGGTAATGTAGTTTTTAACCACAAATTTCACTAATAAATGTGATTATTTTAAAAATATTAAATCAAAATTGATGGGTTTAACAAAAGCTTTACCATTGATTAACAACCTCGGAGCTCACAGCAGAGCTGTCTTTAACGATTTTTAAATTATTGATAAAAATCCATTTCCCTATGGAGAAAACCAATGGAGTTTTTACTTCCGTAACCCGACTACTGCGCTCTATGGGAGCAGCTGCAGCGAAAGAAGTTTCATCAGATTCCTTTAAACGCACCATGCAAATGCTGACTAACACTCTGAATGATGATAATTAGCTTCACTTGTAGCACCAAAGGAAAGACTGCAGTCTCATACAAATGAGGCAGTACAAGGGACGTGGGATGTGGGAAGAATTTTAAGTGTCATACTTGAATTCATGATTCAGTGGACAAACTGAGCATTGTTTGTAGTATATTACAAACAGTGTAACATATCAGTCAAAAACAATCAAATCAATTTATTTTCTTTTCTTTTTTTTTTGGATAAATCTAATGCGACTACTTTCTCTACTTTGCTAGGTTTAGTCACAGAATATTGCTGAATGACAATGATTCTTTAAGGAGAAAATCAATATAGAGTCTAACACTGTCCACCCACTTTTCAGCAGCCTTTCTTCCAGAAGTATTTTAAAAGTCTTTAAAAGTTTTAAGCCATGAACCAAACCAACCAGATGTGAGGTGAATCACAACAATACAAACTTTTATTTTTGACTGGTTTTTGAAATTGTAAAACAACAACAGCAAAATAGCTACAATCCCATGATGTATTGTGAATGATAAAATCTAACTTTAATCTATAAAACTACTGATTTAAAGATATTGATTATATATATATATACAGAAATATTTTGTGTTTTTTGCATAATATGCATATTAACGCATAGAAATATTAAAAAAATGCCATTCTGATATTTTATAACCCACCAGGATCATGGGTATTGTAGTTTTTCCACCAGTAATTAAACTGATCAAAAAAACTGATTAAAATCAATAAAAAAATTTTGGAGAACTTTAATTGTTGGTTACTATCAGGTTGTGAAAAGACTTTCAACCCTAGCTTAGATTTAACGACCTCATGTTTTTGTTCATTCCCATGTTTTGCAGAACCAAAGCCCACATTCTGTCAGAGTCATTCTGCCAAATCTTTTGAAATCTCAGTCAGAGAGTCTTTACATATCTCACAATGCTGTCCATACCCTTTCGAGAAGATTGAAATGTCAACCAGCCCTGGTTGAAGAAACTGATGATCCCGTGGAAGCCATCAAATAGATGCTCCCACGTGACCTCCACTCCTGCATCCCTTAGTCGCTTAAGGAACAGAATCCCATCATCCCTCAGCACATCAAACTCACAGGTCAAGACGAAGGTGGGCGGCGCAAGGCGAAGAACATCATTCTCAGCTAGCAAAGGGGAGATCTCTGGATCCAGCCCCTGTTTGATGACGTGATAGGCATCAGCATCATGGCTTGTGGTAACCTGCGGACTTGCTCCCTTTCTGAACTGAGGTGGAAGATTATCTGGATCCAGCCATTTCTTATAGCGAAGTTTTAGCTCGACAGGAACATGCCTGCCTTCCAGAATCTGCTGGCTCACAGAAGTATTCCCATTGAGGTAATGCAGGAAAAAGAACACTGTTCGGTCTCTGAACAATATGGGCACAGAGTGGTTCTGCTGGTATGAGGGCAGGTGGAAATCTGCCATCTGCAGTGCCGGGTAGATGAGAACCTGGGCACAGGGAGATGGCAGATGACCATCCTGTGTCTTCGACAGCCTCTGGCAGAGAGCGGCTGCCAGGTTCGCTCCTGCGCTGTCCCCACCAACTGCCACTCTGCGTGGGTCCACCCCGAAATCGGTTGCCGCTATTGACAGGAAGTGGCGAGTCACGACCTCACAGTCGTCCAGCTGGGCAGGGTACCTGTGCTCGGGGGCCAGACGGTAACTAAACATGGGAAACAGAGAAGGAGGGAAAATTAAACTGGCCAAAATTTCACTTGATTTATACATAAAGTATGCCAAAAGTAAGCTAACCCAACAGACACAACTGTGGTGTCACTCTCCAGTGATATATACTGACACACTTCATCATATTCATCTGTGGAAGAGCAAACAAAGAACAAACATATTAAATTATCAGCTTTTCACAGTATTTCACTGTTTCTTTGAGTGTATACAATGCCTTGCAAAAGTATTTATACCCCTTCATTTTTTTTCACGTTTTGTTGTGTTGCTGCCTCATGTTAAACTGTTTTAAATTACTTTTTTTTCACATCAATATACACTTCTTGTGCCATAATGACAAAGCAAAAACAGAACTGTCACAACTTCATTAATTTATTTTTTTTAAAATCTCATTGCAATTACATTGCTTAAGTATTCATACTCTTAACTCAGTTGATGCAACAAGATTTGCTCATCAATATTTGACAATTATTTGCCATTCTTCGCCTCACCTCTCCACCTCTAAAGCTCTGTCAGCTTGGATGGGGTCTGCCAGACATTTTCAGGTTTCCCCAGAAATGTTTGATTGGGTTCAAGCTCAGGCTGTGGCTGGGCCACTCGAAGACATTCACAGAGTTGTCTTTAAGCCTCTCTTGCTGTGTGCTTAGGTTCATTGTCCCATTGGAAGGTGAACCTTCTGCCCAATCTGAGGTTCTGGATGCTCTGGACTGGGTTTTCATTAAGACTATCTCAATATTTTGGTGCATTGAGCTTTTCAGTCCCTGCCGCTGAAAAACAACCTCACAGCATGAGGCTGCTACCAACACACTTTACTTTGGGATGGTACTCTGCAGGTGATGAGCAGTGCCTGGTTTTCTTCAAACATGATGCTTGGAATTGAGGTTTATCGGACCACAGAAGCCCACATCGGTGAAATGTTGCAGTGATGTTTGTCCTTCTGTAAGTTTCGCCCATCTGCATTTATGATCATGGAGCTAAACTATAGTGACCATCAGGTACTTGGTCACCACCACTCTAGCCAAGGTCAATTGCTCAGTTTAGCCAGGAGGCCAGCTCTAGGAAGACTTGTGGTTGTTTCAAACTTCTTCCATTAAGGGTAACGGAGACTACATGCTTCTTTGAACTTTCAATGCAGCAGAATTTTTTCTGAACTCTTCCCCAGATGTTTGGCTTGGTGCAATCCTGTCTCTGAGCTCTACAGGCAGTTTTTTTTTTTTTTTACCGCAGGGCTTGGTTTTTGCTTTGATATGCATTTTAAGCTGTTAGACATATTATTAAGACATGTACCTTTCTAAATCATACCCGTTCAGTTGAATTTGCCACAGGTTAACTTAATTTATTACACGGCTCTTTGGAATGCTTGATTCTGATTGGTCAGTTGAGACATTTGCAGGTTCGTTCTTTTCAAATAATCACCGCTCCAAAGTAATAACGCATAGCCGGTACTACTTGTATGTTTAAAATCCCTCCGTGCCAACAAAGATTACCGTTTGGCACCATCTTGTGACAAACACTGGACAACCACAATTAACAATGGAAAATTTCGACATTAATCTATTTAAATTGTCTTACTAACGTACATAGTTTGAATGTTAGTCACGTGGTACTATATCGTTTCGCGGAAGGATAAAAATGTTAATTTAAAACAAATATGCCAATAAAAGGTTTCAAATTCATATTCATGTCCAGTTTTTTTCCTTATGTGGCAAGTAGCCGTGTAATAAGCGGGATAATGTACAGGCAGCCTGTAGTTATCGCGAAATAAGCCCCTTCAGTGTGATACAAGACCCTCCGCTTCGCGACCCTCTTATTTCTGCGATAACTACCGGCTGCCTGTACATTATCCCTTACTTGAAGTGTAGTAACATCTACAAGCAAAATTTCAACTGTCCCAGGTATGAATACTTATGCAATTAAATAATTTAAGTTTTTTATTTTTAATAAATTTGCAAAGATGTTAAAAAACTGTTTTTTGCTTTGCCATTTTGGTTTATGGAGTGTAGACTGATGTGGGGGAAATAGTAATATAAAGCAGTTTAACATAAGGCAGCAACATAACAAAAAGCAAAACAAATGAAGGGGTATGAATACTTTTGCAAGGCACTGTATATTACCTATAGACCCAAACATCCAGCCGCCACCATGAAAAAACACCAAGCCCCTTTTTTTCTCTCCTGAAGCAGCTGTAGGCTCATACACCCTCACTGGAACTCCACTGAAGGTCAAGTCCTTAATACGAAGGCTGGAGGGCACTGGCCTTTTGCGGCCCATAATACGACATCTGCACCATCGTATAAAATCCATCTGATGGCACAGCCCCAATCGTCCCAGAATCTGGCCCTAAAGGTGGTTTGAAGACAAAAGAGACTCGTTAACAATGATTGGCCAATTTATAATACTCACGTGCCATTAAATGTGCCATTCACTGGGTGAAGAAGTCCACTTGGACATTTGAATTCTGTACTCATATTCCAAGATAAGAATAACGGCTCATATCTCTTTATCATGCCCTTGAGAGAATATTAAGCTAGTGGCTAAAGAAAAACCCTGCTATACTCAGTTTTAATACATTACATATCAGTGAAGAGGTATTAAATTACTGAGGTGGATTTGTAACGAGCACTGTTGTAATATTAAACAATTCTTTGTGTTAAAACAGTCAGAATATAAAACACAAACAGTACAATTTCACTGGATATTCTCATATTAAATATTAAACATATAAATAATACTTTATTTAATCAACACAAACAGCATTAAAAACTCACCACAATGCTTATCCCCACATACACACAATGAATCATGCGTAGTTTCCCAGGACTAGCAATTCCAGGAGGAGTATTTAACTTTCTCAGCTCGAAGTACACTGGGACAACTACCAATAAACAGAAAACAGCAAAAAAAGCTGCAAATACAATAAGCAGAATTGCAATTCCTGTGTACATGGTTGCTTCAATGTGCTGCATGCACAGCAATAAGTGTTCAAAATACATGTTCCCTCCCCTTTATAGTGCAGGCACAAAGTCAAGTAGTGCCAGGGTTGCCAAGTCTACGAGTTTCGCATAGAACTAGGGTAGATCACTAGAGTGCGGATTTGTTTGTTTTTTACCCCAGAAGACATTTATATTAGATTTTAATGTACTTTTTAACCAACAAGCCAATTTTCTGCTAAGTAAAACTTCTTCATGTAGACTAGAAGTGTTAGTTGTAATACAGTTCAAAGTTCACAAAATAGTGTCAGCAGAAACAAGGTAACTAGGGTAACAGCCATAGTAAAAGCATATGGCACTGTGCACATTTATACTATAAGTAAATGAAACATTTGACCAAAGTACAAATGAAATCTGCCAACCCTGACTAATGCCCACTAGGTGTGTTCTAACTGACCAGATAACACATTAGCTAATTAGTAATATCAACAATGCACATGAAAATATGCTGGCTGAATGTTTACATAAGAGATAACTGATGGCGGCACGGCTTTAGAGAAGACAAAACACTGCATATTCATCAACTGGAAACTAACTTAGTTCCTTTAATCCTATTACTAATGCAAATACACATGATAAAACTATCTTCCATTACAGGCAATGTTTGCGCTGTGGCCACCACTGAGAATACATCAGATTTGTTTAGTGAACTTTCACTGTCGATCTGTAGATGGCAGTGACACTCTAACTGAAAAGAGAAAGCCTTTTTGTTCATCATCTTCATGCTGTTATATTTCCACAACAAAATGTGGAAGAAACCTCACAATCAAATAAAAACAGAATAATGGTTCTACAATATTCTGCATTAACTCTGAAACTGACTCAGCATCTGTGATTTTGGGTCTGCTTTTGATCAACAGATTCAGAAATGGCCAAATTTAAGTTAAACATGCTTTTTTCCCCACACCAGACAACCATTAAACCTTCTCTGAGAGTTGCTGGGCCATTACTAAGAGGCACGGCATAGGACAAAGCAGTCTTTGTGAGGCTGCATTTTGACCCAGTCCGGTGTGAGCAGCCCTCCATTCAGCTTTTAAGTAGTCGAAGCAGAGGCCAGGCTAAAAATCACAGTCTGGAATCTCCACAGCGGCTCCTGGGTTTACTGCGTTTAAGAGCCATTTAGAAAGGTATCCATGTTCTGGAGGTGCACTGGTCTGCAGGAATCCTTCCTGAGTCTGAGCACTTTGGACTAAAAAGAGCAACAGGAAACACAAATGTAACATACATTACATATTGAAAAGCTGACATGGAAAATAACTGATTACAATTAGTAAAATTGTGACACTGGGCCACAAAACCGGTCTTAAGTAGCACGGGTATAAAATTATAGATTTTTCTTTTATGCCAAAAATCATTAGGATATTAAGTAAAGATCAAGATCATGTTCCATTAAGAAAAGTTCCTACCGTAAATATATCAAAACTTATTTGTTGATTAGTAATATGCATTGCTAAGAACTTCAGTTGGACAACTTTAAAGGCGATTTTTCAATATTTTGATATTTTTGCACCCTCCGATTCCAGATATTGAAATAGTTGTATCTCGAGCAAATATTGTTCTATCCTAACAAACTATACATTAATGGAAATCTTATTTATTTAGCTTTCAGATGATGTATGAATCATCTGAAAGCTAAAATGAGTGACAGGAATATTGAGAAAGTTTCTGTCTATTTTGTTGTTGTTGTTTGTCTGTTTTGTAAAGAAACCCTTCAAAAATGATGTCTAGATCCAATTTGTAGAACTATTCTTCTTTTGATGTAACAAATATACAATCCATTATAACATACTGTAACTGTTGTAAACAAGCCCACCCACTTGTTTACTGTGCAGGGGACAAAACAAACCCTCCTATGCAAAACAGACATTCATAAAATGAATTTAAATCGTTTAATACTTAATATACTTTCAGTTCATATAAATGTGTCTTGTTAAACCGGTTCATTTTCCCCCGTCAGTTCAACAAATCCTGTCGTGTTGACACTTGTGCTAGTTGGCAGCATTTAACAGAACGTTGTGTTTTGTTCGTGAACGAATCTTTGTTTGAATCGATCGTTTTATGTGAAAGAGTCATTTGAACAACCCACAGAATGGACACGGGTTTGTTGTTTGAGTCTGACTCCAAGAGGCACTGAACAAGACTCTTGAACATTAATGTACTTAACTGAATTATCTCGTTTGTGTACAAAATTCTGTGGACATAGTGAACGAATCGTTTGTACAGTTAATCAAATAATTCACAACAAGAAGAGAAAAGGGACAGAGACGAATATGAATATGCCAAATTGACTGAGCATACACAATTAAAAAGACGTAGGTCCGTTATTCATAAACTCATCATTTATTCATAAACTCATTTTTACTTTTTTTCTCTATTTCAGCCCAGCAGCAGACAAAGTATAGGCTGTTGTCATTTGTGAAAAAGCAGATATACATGAGCAAATTTATATTTATATTTAATACAAGATAACAGTCGAGCCGAACCTGCATAATTGTGCGCTGAACGAATCATTTTAGTGAACCGATTCCAACGATTCGAATCACTGGAATGAATCGAAATCCCCACCACCAGTTACAATAAGCACAGGTTGAAAGACAACGAAATTGCCTGTGGCACCACTTCTGGGGGAGGGGACTTAGCCGTCATAAAGAAACCCTCACGCCAACGTTTGATAAAGCAATACTTCTGTCAGTCCTCCAGCTGTCAATCAAGATAAATGGTCTCTTTAAAACCCCTATCAGACCCGAGGTATCGTCATAGTTGGATTCTGGCCGCTGTCAGTAGCTACAGGACTCCGTCTCCGGTGCAAAGCAGCAGCGCACACTTGTCGCAGCGAGAGCTCCGTGGAGAAAGAGTTTGTGTGGAATAAAGGTGCGCAAAATGACAGATATTCCGCCGAGGCGCACATAAACTGCGTTGGATTGTGGCAGATAGATGCATTTCACTCTATTTAGTGTCCGTCAACTTTGCAAAATAAGGCGAATTGCATTATCCACTCCTATAAAATAGGAGTAAAGGTGATCGCTCCGAGCAAGGATTCAATTAGTTCAGCAATTGTTCCAGGCGAGAACTGAGATAAGCGGATACTGAGACGGAGTGAAATGGATCTGAAGGCGCTGGGCTGCGTGGTGCTCTTACCTATTCAGATACTCTACTATATTGTCAAAGCGACCGTGTGCTGGTTCTTACCGAGCAGGCGGAGAGATCTGACCGGAGATGTGGTGCTTATCACGGGTGGAGGACGGGGCATCGGCCGTCACCTGGCTAAGGAGTTCGCCGCGCGTGGAGCTAAAAAGGTAAACATGACTTGTTATTACCCATGGTTATATGGCTTTCTCATATTGCGTAATATTTCAATTCAAAACTTTCAGTGAGTGTAGTGTTAGTCTGTCTTTGTCTTTCTGATTGCAAAGTATAAGTGATGTCAAAACTATCAGTCAAATTGCTCAGTTTCATTTGGCATATAAAACACGAAATATCGAAATAACAGTTATTACTACAAAAATATTTAATTATATACAATGATGCAACGTTAAAGAAACGTCTGTCATTATATAACATGTCTGTCTTACCCTTTTATTTATTTTATTTTATTTTAAATTACCAGTGTCCACCAAAATACAATACAAAATATATGTGACCCTGGACCACGAAACCAGTCATAAGGTTAAATTTTACAAAACTTAGATGTATACATCATATAAAAGCTCAATAAATAAGCTTTTTATTGATATATGGTTTGTTAGGATAGAACAATATTTGGCCGAGATACATCTATTTGAAAATCTAGAATCTGAGGGTGCAACAAAATCAAAATACTGAGAAAATTTGTCCAAATTAAGTTCTTAATGCATATTACTAATCAAAAATTAAATTTTGATATATTTATAGTAGGAATTTTACAAAATATGTTCATGGAACATGATCTTCATTTAATTTCCTAATGATTTTTGGCATAAAAGAAAAATCGATAATTTTGACCCATGCAATGTATTTTTGGCTATTGCTACAAATATACCCCAGCGACTTAAGACTGGTTTTGTGGTCCAGGGTCACATATTTTAAGTGTGAGAAGCTTTCAGAATCTTGCTGTAATTTAATATGGAGTAAAATCTAAATAGTTCAAAAATTTATTGCACCATCTTAAACATTACTGAGTAAGAATATTGATTTGATTAAAACATTTGTACAGTGTAGCTGTACTGTAATAATCATGTGCAAACTGTGTATCATGGTAATCCACACTGACACAAATCATTAGCCTAGTAACGGATGCGTTTGTTTTGTTTTGCAAAGTATCAGTCTGTATGGGCTACTCCTCTCCCTAGGGACATACCATGCCCTGTTCATAAACCCATTGTCTCAACGGTGCACAGGTCATGACCCTTACGGTCAACAGACCAATCAAAATGTAGAGCTTGAAGCCAATGTCTGGTTCAACTTGTAATACAAACTGGGTCAACTAACAAACAGCTATTTTGAGGAAAAACATCTTTTAAACTAAGCTCTCATATTTCGATTATTACAGCAGTCTGGGTGGAAAAACCCTCTAGAGAGTCCAGTGGAGCAGAAGTTCACAGTGCCAGTGCCAACTTTGACCTTGGCCAATGCTTGGATGATTAAGGCATCTTTTTTGTCCTATGAATTTTCACTGTATTATGAGCTCCATCTGAAGTATTGAATAGCTTAATTAAATCTCTCACGTTGGCAGAAGCATAATGTTTTCGTGTCTCAGCAGTCCAATTGCAAAGCACAATCTAATGAAATGAGACTGTGTGCTAAAAGTCAAGAGCTGGGAAGAAATGTGTCAGCTGCCTTACCCACCCAAGACATTGCATTATAAATAGACCCAGTGGCCCAACTGTAATAAACAGAGCTTAATAACTTCTGTAACCACAGTGACAGGGGCCCCCATGCTTGGCGGCATTACACCCAGGGCTTTACTTTGATTTACACACATTTCCCCCCAGAGAAGCTTGTGTGCATGGGGCTAAATAAAAAGCCATCATAAAAGTCGCAACGCAAGCCTCACACAGTAAACAATTCGGAGACCTTAGATCCCTGAATGCTCAGCGACACAACTCCCCTTTTACATGGGCCCAGGGCAAAGGTCTTTGAAAGAAGCAGCTTTGCAGCAGTACGTTAAAGGAAGCCACTGTGCTTGTCAACACCCTGTTGTTAGCCATTGTCAAGGTGTGAAGGCTTTGGAAGAGACACCTGCAGTGGCTATCTTCACAGTTAGCCCATTCTTAAGGAATGCTAAAAAGGCATGAATCATAAATGCACAGGCCCAGATTTAACTTGACCGCTAGGTGGGGGTTGTAATTTTCCAGAAAGAAGCCATTTATTATGGCATCCAAGAGGCCAGCAAGTCCTCACTGCATGGTAATTTAACACTGGAAATATTTTGCGAGAATTATGTCATCGCCTTCTAACCAAACCCTAACAATGATTTGGAGAACCAAGAAAAATAAAAAACACAAATTCTGGAGCTCTTGAAAAAATAAAGGTTATTTATTGGCATCTATAGATCCATGGAACATTTCCATTGCACAAAAGGTTCTTTATAATGGAAAAAAAAAACTTTTGGAACCTGTGTACAGAAGCACCATCATCCGTGACCATCCATGTGGTCCCATGGCTGATGGCTTAAGGAAGTGTGAAGGAAGTGAGCCCTATGTAAATTGCTTTCTGTATGTGTATGAGCTGGGGGGAGGGTGGCAGGGACCATACAGCTCCCAGCTGGGCAGTGCCCTGTGGCTGACCCTTCTGTCTCCACACTAATTAGACAGCGGCAGGCGACTGCCTCCTGAACTCCTTGTGCCCCCGTCCACATGAGCAAAGTGGATGGTGCAAAGCAGCTCATGTATTTCACCGAATGCTCCTTCGCAATGGCTTCAAACACAGAGTGCTCATCATTTGTGTTTATCTTTAAGGAAACCCAATGTGTCCTCACAGGACTGGATTAAGCACGGTTTGTTTGCTCCTTATTTTCGCATATTATATGGTAATGCAGTGCACTCAGCCATTGCTACTCTAAGGACTTGAGTGATAAGACTTGCTAATGTGATGTGTGCAGATGAAGCTCATAGTGGGATTGCATTGGAGACCACCTTGTGAGCTCTTGTTCTCTGACAGAAATATCAAGATTGTTGTGAAATCCTATTATAAGCTTAATCAAGACCTTCCCGGTAATTAGCTCAAAGCACACCCATACAAAAACACACAGGCAGGTTTATCAAATAAACGTCCATTAGGCCAAAGAGGTGAAACCACCTGCAGATCCGACCATCTATGGCCTAATTCATCACTGATAGGGACCACAGAGATTGCCTTCAGGTTAATTAGAATTGCTAAACAGTCTTACATTTTTGGTGAGTAATGTTTTAGTATTACCCTAGAAGTTGCTCCATTTTTCCATGTAGGATTCGGCTGTAATACATGCTTAACTAAACGAACACACCACATGCTCAGAGGCTGGAAATTTCCACAAACCATTTCTCGAAAAGAGAAAAATGTAATTGGGCCAATTACAGGCAACTGTGGCAAATAAATCTGTACTATTTTTCAGTGACAACCAGCAGTGTGAATAAGGTTACTGTTCACTATTTTCAGTATTTTGCAGTCAGTTTTTGCCATTAAAAGCAAAGCTTTGTGAAAGTATAAACCTCAAACCAGACCCTGGGTTTACCTGACAACAATATTGTGGTTCCAGTAAAATTAAATGTTAATGGAGGGCAAGGCTATATCCCATTCAAAGGCCATCATTATATACAATGTCATAATGTTAGCTCTCCAGTAGTCTGTGATATACATATTCACACATATGTGATCCTGGACCACAATCACATGGGTATATTTGTAGAAATGGCCAACAATACATTGTATGGGTCAAATTATTATATTTTCTTAGGATATTAAGTAAAGATCATGTTCCATGAAAATATTTTGTACATTTTCGACCATAAATATATCAAAACTTAATTTTTGATTAGTAATATGCATTGCTAAGGACTTCATTTGTACAACTTTAAAGGCAATTTTCTCAATATTTAGATTTTTTGCACCCTCAGATTCTAGATTTTCAAATAGTCAGCTAAATATTGTCCTATCCTAACAAACCATACATCAATGGAAAGCTTTTTTATTCAGCTTTCAGATGTATAAATCTCAGTTTCAAACATGTGACAAATATGTGACTGGTTTTGTCATATATTTATTTCAGAAATCGGGACATATGCAAAAGAATAAAGTTTTATATAATGGCTATTGTATTACTAACATAAAGTAAAAAAAAAAAAAAATTATATATATATATATATATTAGATGAAAAATGCAAACAAAAAACTTGTAATCAAATTCGCTATATATATTATATTTTCTATCACCTCACCTAAACCTACACCTGACACAAAACTTTCTGCATTTTTAGATTTTCAAAAAAACTCAGTATAATAATAAGCTTATAATCTTAGTATGAATATTGAGAAAATCACATTTATCAACATCAAATGAAGTTCTTAGCAATGCATATTACTAATCAGAAATTAAGTTTTGATATATTTACGGAAGAAAATTTACAAAATGTCTTCATGGAACATGATCTTTACTTCATATTTAATTAAATTCAAGTTTATTTGTTAGCGCTTTTCACGATACAAATCATTGCAAAGCAATTAAAGTTTTTAACCAGTACACCTGTGTTACTTAAGACTGATTTTGTGAATATATATTTTTATATTCATATTTTTCCAAATGAGGGAGGTTTGGTCATTTTTGCCAACTTCTGGAGCAATTTCTCCCAAAAGGATAGTTGACCTATGTGCACACACACAATTATGAGCTTGTTGAAGCAGAAAATTGCTGGGTCCGTATGCCCAGCAGGCTGTGTAATCTCTATGAGAACTGTCTGTAAGAGATGATGAGGCAGCATCACTGATTTCATTACCTTTCCTTGACCTCTCAGACTGACAAATCTAATTGACCAATCACTGCCCCCCATGTTCCCTGTCCCAGCCAATCCACTTACACAGGCATCTCTCCTAATCCTTCTCCAAACTAATAGTGGCCCGTGAAAAACAACCACACTGTTCCTTCAATGAAAAGGACTCTTCTGTTCATACCCATCTACTGAGTTTCATATATTGGTGTTGTAATAACAATATATACCAGTATATTTCTCCTAGTCCTCATATACAGTTCCAAGTAAATGTGTTTTTAATTTAAAAAGGACATACTGAAATACAATAACAGATTATCGTCATGACTCATGCTTTCTGTGTCAAAAGTTTTGGCATGAATTATAGGCCACATATCCTCTTGTGTTTACTAGTAAACACCCACATTGAAGAACACAAGTCATGATAAATTAGGTAAAATACTGTTAAAGCACAACAACTGACAACATGAAATACTTTCAGCCAAATTGAATCTACTTTGAATTCATGACTAAGTACTTATCTGCGCTGTTGAGCAGTGACGTATTATGGTTTTGCTTTCAGACAGATGATTTATGGCCAATATGACAGACCACATCACGCTTTGTAGACCTTTATGTTCCTTGTCAGTTTTCTGCACTGCTCCACCTTTGACATGTGGTCCCTATCTCTTAACAGCTAATCCTGTGGGGCCGGACGGAAAAATGTCTGAAGGAGGCATGCGAGGAGATCGCCCTCATGGGGACTGAGTGCCATTACTTTGTTTGCGATGTGGCCAACAGAGAAGAAGTTTACAAGCAAGCCAAGGTTGTCAGAGAAAAGGTATGCCCCATAATATCATACCCTGAGGAGTTTCTTAATTAAGATTGTAATAAGATTAGTTCAAACTGGTTGGTTCTAATAACCTCTAATAACCCCAGTGCTGGCTTTGTCTCAACTCCACCCCCATAGCCTGGATAGAGATTACACCTCACTTTAAATGTCTGGGTTAGATAAGGCCCAGCAGTATGGCGGAGCTAACTAGCCATGAAAGCGAACTAAAGGATATTTTTGGAAAGAATATCTCACAGTGGATCTTTTTATTATAGGTGGGAGATGTTACCATTCTAGTAAATAACGCTGCAGTGGTGCATGGGAAGAGTTTGCTCGACAGTGATGATGATGCTCTTCTGAAGTCACAGCACATCAACACAATGGGACAGTTTTGGGTAAGTGTTTAAGTTGCATAAATATGAAAATGTAAATATGACAAAAATAAAATGTTGTTTAAATTAACCTGGCATTGTATATTGCGATTATTGTTGGCTTTATGACAAATACAGTTCAGTTTTGGATAAAAGTGTCTGCTAAATGCTAAATAAACGTACATTTAAATGTTATAGTTTTGCCTTGGTGACTAACTAAATAGTTTATAGGAGAAAAATTTACAGATAATTTACTCACCCCCTTGTCATCCAGGATGTTCATGTCTTGCTTTCTTTAGTCGTATAGAAATAATGTTTTTTAAGGAAAACATTTCAGGATTTCTGTCCACATAGTGGACGTCTATGGTGCCCCCGAGTTTGAACTTCCAAAATGCAGTGTAAATGCAGCTTCAAAAGGCTCTTAACGATCCCAGCCGAGGAAGAAGGGTCTTATATAGTGAAACGGTCGGTTATTTTTCGAAAAATGTAAAAAGACAATTTATATAAAAAAGACAATTTATATACTTTTTAACCTCAAATGCTCGTATCGTCTAGCTCTGCATGCACTCTGGGTATTCCGGTTAATGACAGTTAGGGTAGGTAAAAAAACTCCCATCTCATTTTCTTCTCCAACTTCAAAATCGTCCTACATTGCTGTTTTACTTTTCTTTTTTGCACGTTCACTTTGTAAACACTGGGTCGGTACTTCTGCAGCGATGTAGGACGATTTTGAAGTTGGAGGAGAAAATGAGATGGGAGTTTTTTGACGTACCCTAACTGTCTTGAACCGGAATACACAGTTGACGCATTTAGGCCCTTTGAAGCTGCATTTAAACTGCATTTTGGAAGTTCAAACTCAGGGGCACCATAGACGACCACTATGTGGAGAGAAATCCTAAAATGTTTTTCTCAAAAAACTATTTTTTACGACTGAAGAAAGACAGACATGAACATCTTGGATAACAAGGGGGTGAGTAAAGTATCTGTCAATTTTTGTTCTGGAAGTGAACTTCTCCTTTAAGTTTAACTGAAATACTAAAATGACTAAAACAAAAACAAAAAAAAACAAGTGAAAAGTAAATTATATTTAGTAAAAACAAATAAAATGACAAAAGCACTTTATTTTTTTAGAATTGCAAAAAAATGAAAACTGAAGATATAAAAATAAAAGCTAATTCAAAACCTGAGCTAATACTATAATAGTATATAATCCCAAAAATACCATTGGTCTGATTCAAATCAATAGCAGGGCTTAATTTCTGCTTTAAATGATGATCAGGTTGGCTTATGTTAGGCCAGTGTAAGTCTTTTAAAGCTAAAATGTACATTTTGTACCAAAATTCAAAAAAACATCCCTAATCTGCTATTGATTAAACAAATTATTGGTAAATTGTTGGTAAAACAGTCCACACGGCCAAACACACATCAGTGGTGGAGTTAATGTTGCTATGTTCGACTAAAACAAACAATGTTCTAATAGCACAACAGAACACATCAAAATGGGTTATAACAAAGTATTATAGCTTAATAACATAATTTACTTATTAGGTTATGTAACAACTGACAGTTTTCATCATCTGCCTTCCAAATTCCCACTTCCAGGGGTTTAATTTACCTTTTAAAAATCCTTTCATCCACAGACCACAAAAGCCTTCTT
Organism: Garra rufa; assembly: GCF_049309525.1. Lineage (NCBI taxonomy): Eukaryota > Metazoa > Chordata > Actinopteri > Cypriniformes > Cyprinidae > Garra > Garra rufa. Next base: position 14,650,535 of record NC_133380.1, read on the forward strand.
GCCTCGTATGCTGGAACTGCAAAACGGCTACGTTGTGTGCGTCAACTCCATCCTGTCTCTGTCGCCCATCCCTGGTGCTATAGACTACTGCACTTCTAAAGCATCATCACTAGCCTTTATGGAAAGCCTCACTCTGGGATTGCTGGAGTGTCCGGGGGTGGGCTGTACCACCGTCCTGCCGTTCCACACCAACACTGAAATGTTTCAGGGCATGAGAGTCAGGTGAGCTGAAGGAGACAGGAAAAATGATTTAAAAACCTCACTCATATAGACAGCTTTTCCAGTAAATGTTTTAACGGATCAAATCAGTTCCACCCTACATTTTATTTTGATTATCCTGTTTTAACTGGCAGTAAGTCACATTACAGAAGTACAATGTGTTGAACCATCATTTCAAGTACTTTGACGTCAGCGTCAAATCAAAATTGATCCTATTTACTTTGTTAATGCGTAGTTTTGGTCAATTTTGAATGATTAATCAGTACATGTCCAAAAACAATTTTCTTCATAAGCTTTAATCAGAATGCAATAACTTGGTTTTCATCCAAAACAACTTCACTTTTCTGTTGACATCACATCACACAGACTTTTTTTTTTTTGTTATTAAAGGGTTAGTTCTCCCAAAAATGAAAATTCTGTTATTAATTACTTACCCTCATGTCATTCCAAAAACATAAGACCGAACACAAATTAAGATATGTTTGATGAAATCCATGAGCTTTCTGACCCTGTGTAGACAGCAACACAACCTACATGTTCAAGGCCCAGAAAGGTAGTAAGGACATTGTTAAAACAGTCCATGTGACATCAGTGGTTCAACCTTAATTTTATGAAGCTGCAAGAATAGTTTTTGTGTGCAAAGAAAAAAATAATGACTTTATTCAACACTTTCTTGTCTTGTGTGTCAGTATTCAATGAATGTCTGACCTTTCTTGGCCTTGAACGTGTCAGATATGTTGCCATCCACGCAGGGTCAAAAAGCTCTCAGATTTCATCAAAAATATCTTAAAGGAGAAGTTCAGTTCCAGAACAAAAATGTACAGATAATTTACTCACCCCCTTGTCATCCAAGATGTTCATGTCTTTATTTCTTCAGTCGTAAAGAAATAGAAATTTTTGAAAACATTTCAGGATTTCTCTCCATATAATGGACTTCTATGGTGCCCGCAAGTTTGAACTTCCAAAATGTAGTTTAAATGCAGCTTCAGAGGGCTCTAAACAATCCCAGCTGAGGAAGAAGGGTCTTATCTAGCGAAGTGATCGCTTAATTAAAAAAATAAATAAATAAATAAAAAATTACAATTTTCAAAAACGCTCGTCTTGTCTAGCTCTGCGTGAACTCTGTGTATTCCGGTTAGGACAGTTAGGGTATGTCGAAATACTCCCATCTCATTTTCTCCTCCAAATTCAAAATCATCTTACATCGCTGTTTTACCTTTTTCGTAAAGGTTGTTTGACCCTCCTTGCACGTTCACTTTGTAAATACTGGGTCGGTACTTCTGCAGCGATGTAGAAAATGAGATGGGAGTTCACGCAGAGCTAGATATGAGCATTTGAAGTTAAAAAGTATAAAAATGTTACATTTTTCGAAAATAACCGATCGTTTCGCTAGATAAGACCCTTCTTCCTCAGCTGGGATTGTTCAGAGCCCTTTGAAACTGCATTTAAACTGCATTTTGGAAGTTCAAACTCGGGGGCACCATAGAAGTCCTCTATATGGAGAGAAATCCTGAAATGTTTTCCTCAAAAAACAATTTCTTTACATCTGAAGAAAGAAAGACGTGAACATCCTGGATGACAAGGGGGTGAATAAATTACATGTACATTTTTTGTTCTGGAAGTGAACTTCTTTAAGGGTTTCGAAGATGAACAAAGGTCTTACAGGTTTGGAACGACATGTGGGTGATTAAATAATGACAGAATTTTCATTTGTGGGAGAACTTTTCCATTTAAAACAGTCCCAAATGACTGTTTACAATTCCACAACTGTATATATTTGTGTAACAATCAATAAAAACCAAGTGTATTTAACTGTGGTTTTTCTCTGCAGGTTTCCACAACTCTTCCCTCCTCTAAAGCCAGAGGTGGTAGCCCAAAAAACAGTGGATGCTGTGAGGACCAATACAGCCTTTGTTTACTTACCCTGGACCATGCATGCACTCGTTATCCTCAAAAGGTACAGTCTGATACTATTTACAAATACAGGTTTATTTGAAAATCAAATGCGTTTTGAAAACCTTCACTGACTTTTTGACTTTGTTTTACACAGTATGTTACCACAAAGTGCCCTTGAAGAAATCCACAAGTTCTCAGGAAGCTACACCTGCATGAATACTTTCAAGGGACGGACATGAGAGGCCTACAAATGACATTGGAGTTCCAAATGTTACATATTTTTAAAAAAAACTTTCATAGTCGAGCAAGAGCTATGGACTTCTTATGGAGTACGCACAGCTTAGCACACGGTGCCTCATTTCTAGGACCATTTGCAGGTCACCACTGTTGTTGCAGTGTTGGACAAACCTAGAATGGACAAAAAAAAGCCTCAACCGACCATTGTATTGTATGTGTACTTTAACGTTTTTAACAATCACCTTTTAACTACTGTCACTGTAAATTCAGCATCTGAATAAAAAGCAGTTTTAAAGAGAAAAGCCTTGTACTGGGATGTTTGAAAAATCAGCAGATTCCACAAAGTAAAGCTGTAGCCGGACTAGCCCCGGGCATCATTCACTTGGAAAGCCTGTGTTGTCCCACGGGGTCGACAGCAGTAAATGCCTCTTCAGCACTTCATACTCACCAACACAACAGGCTTGACCTGCTGCTCCAGCACGTGGGCTGACTCGTTCCCCCTGTCAGAAACATTCACCAAGCTGCTGGTGGAAAGAAATGAAATAAGTCAGATCTGTTTTATGTCATTTTTCTTGGTCTGGCCTCTTTTGAGAAGATACAACAAAGATGTGAGCTTGCTGTATTTTTCAAAGCAGGGTCAAGTTACCACAAACCTTTTTTAACTTTGTGTTGAAGGTTTGGCTCGATTGTAACTGTGCTTTCAAAAGTGTGTACTTTGTTCTGAGAACAAAGTTGCACAGAGACCAGGGAAAAATGGCAGTGCTTTCTTGTGATTTGCTTTATGGCAAGCTGGAAATATTTAACCACAGATCCATCCAACCACTGCTGCGGCGTTATGTAAAAAAAAAAATACACATGTGCCTTTCTAAAATTACTCCTGCAGGAAAAGTATACTGCTCTCTCTATGTGAAATGAGAGGCCGTTTACTAAAGCCTGTTGATTTAAGCATTTTAATTACATAAATTAATTACAGTAACAATAAAGCTCTCAAAAAGGATTATAAATTTAACAATTTAAAACAATTAAAAATATATTAGTTAAATAAAATGGATTTATTTATACATTTAAATATCATTACTAATCATTTAAATAGGTTAATTGTATTTAATAATTAAATGAATTAAATGCAATTTATTAAATTTAAATTATTTTCCTGACCAGTGTTGTTAAAGTAAAACTATTAAAAACTAGAAATATTGAGATACAATAAACTCAAGTTCTAATATGTGACCCTGGACCACAAAACCAGTCATAAGGGTCATTTCCCATTGATGTATGGTTTGTTAGGATAGGACAATGGCTGAGATACAACTATTTGAAAATCTGGAATCTGAGGGTGCAAAAAAATAAAAATATTGAGAAAATCGCCTTCAAAGATGTTGTAATATAGTTCTTAGCAATGCATAATACTCATCAAAAATTAAGTTTTGATATATTTACAGTAGGAAATTTATGAAATATCAAAATAATAACATGATCTTTATTTAATATCCTAATGACTTTTTGGCATAAAAGAATAATCAATCATTTTGCCCAATAAAATGTATTGTTGGCTATTGCTACAAATATACTTGTGCTACTTACAACTGGTTTTGTGGTCTAGGGTCACATTTTACTAAAACTTAAAAATACTATTAAAAAAAAACTAAACTAAAAATAAATGACAAAAGCCTAAGCTGAAAAATGAAACCACCTCTTAACATGTTAAGTACTGTGCAAACATAAAGAATTATTTCAGCAAAATAGCATTCATCCACATTTGATGTCCAAAAACCAAGTTCAATGCTCTGTGCATGTCCGAGCAATGAAAAATAAATAAAATGTGGGATCTGTCTGACCTCTGGCTGCCAGATAAACCACATAAGAATTCATATGAATCACAGTAAACCACAAGCACCTTCCTCAACAATTACAGCTATGCCGCACATCCTGAGTTTGAGTTGAAAATAAATTAGAACATGCTCAGTTAAAGGAAAAATAAGAGTCTCTTGTGGGGACTGGTTTTCATTGCCCCAGATTGGGCAGTTTGAGATACTCCAAGAAGAACGTGAAGTAGGCCGAGGGTCATGAAAATAGGGAGCTCTACATATGCAAAAGAAAAGAAGGGTTCAGACCCCAGCGGGAAGGTTCAGACCAGGGTTAGTCAAATACGAGATAAATCAGACCACAACGTAAATCATAAACCTCTTATACAGTTCTGACTGCATTCATACTCAATTGCAAAGCCTGCTTGAAATCATTAAACCATGTTTGCAATCCATCCTCAGTGATCAGACTTTGATCAGAGTCCCCATGAGCTGGAAAAAGACATGTGGAACAGAAAAACAAAACAACAAAAAAGACAATGACTTTTCCCCCACCCGCAGCAGGATTTATTATTCCCAAACACAGACGAGACATTCTTCATAAAACACATTGCTTATTAATTCCTCCTCATATGTGTATCTCCCTCAGAGAAGCCTCATAAACCATCAGAGTGAGAGTACGAATACTGATAATTCAATTCAGTGCATATCATGATGTCTCTGATCTACTCAATCCCTGCGGATTCATGAGTGGGAATCTTAATGCTGCAGGTCTGTGGTTATGCATTTATGACGGCGGTACTTTATTCTGCCGAATCTGTTTTCCATATTAGTCTGTAATCCCATTTTTTCTTTCAATACATATTTCCTGCCTCATGGATCAAGAAGGCTTATGAGGAAATTCAAAAAGCCTCAGAAATCCTAAAAAAATGCACTCTGAAAGGGCAATGTCATGGTTGATGGAATAAGAGAAAACAACATAAATCATCAAGACAAATACTTGAAACTCAAGTTTTATAGATTTTTTTCCTACACGCTTTCTTTTAAACGGTCTTAAAATGTTTTAAAAAGTAAAAAACTGTCTTTATTTAGTTGCAATTATTGTATGCGCTGTATTTAATTATTATGGTTAATCCTATTAGCTCACATTAGGATGTTCTTGATGCTTGATATCAGATGGAATTCACTGTAAATTAATTTGGGCATGATCCTGTTTTGTCGCTACGCTCCTGATTAGCACTGTTGCTAGTTCGGCACGCTGTTCATCAATCATTCAGCAGCTGATCTGACAAAATGAGACTTTTCTGACCCCCAGCAAGGGGTTGAACTCCATGCCTCAGTTGCCCTGTCTGCTGAGAATTATGGGCAACTGAGGTATGAGGTTAAAGGCCAGGCATAGTGAGTATGCTAACAGCAAGTTCTCTGCAAGGCAGTGAAGTCCTTATGCCAAGACACAAACGGTTTTATTTACAAACTTATCTTATGTTATAATTCATCAAATCCACCATTTCCATTAAATTCAACAAATCCACCAAATTTCTATTACAGTTGGGGGAAATAACATATGTGTCTACATTTAGTTTTCTAAAATTTTGGTCTGTTCTAGCACAAAGTGGTGTACAAATCTTTGCTATTTAAATAAAGTTGACTATTGTTTCAAAAGACTTGGAATAGTGTCATATGTCCAACTTCTATCATACTTTAATAGTGCTTTTATGTCTTATTTGTACCCAATAATCGGAACTGCAAAAAAAAAAAAAAAAAAAAAAGTCAGTCATACAGGTTTGGTGTAGGCCTGTCACAATTCCTTGATTCAATTTGAGTACTCAATGAAAAAAAAAAAATCTTGATTGCATTTTGCCCGTGATGAGTAACTGGCAAAATAATTGAAGTGGTGCATTCCACGGACATGAATCCATGAAAAGCATTATTAGACTGTTTTCTAAGAATGCATGATATACTAAACCCACTTAAAAATCGTAATAAAGCGTAATGATATTGTAATTTCACAAAAGCTACGATTCAATTAAATAAATATATGCAATGTAGGTTTAATATACGCGCGTGCAGGTTACGTAGGTGCGTATCGGAGTGACTGTCACAGTAAATGCTGCTCTACATGAATTGTTATCATTGAAATTTGATTGAAACAAACTCTGGTGCGATTGCTCTTTAGTGTGCTCATTTGAGCAAGTGTGAACGCTGCCATCCGAACCCTGGTGCGCACCAAACAAGCAGACCGAGACTGCTAAAAAGATGGGTCTCGTCCGCTTCAAAACAAACACTGGTGCGGTTTGAAGGCAACAAAGACCAAATACTTCTAAACGAACCAAATGCAGGAAGTAATGACAAGATGCGACACTATGCAACATGATTTCACGAAGGGAACAAGCGGTGTACCAAAACAAAATGAGCAGAGGGCAACCATGGAGCAATGAGGTGGTAAAGTGCCTTTTATAAACTCTTTGTGAGTTCACAGGTGGTGAAAATAAAATCATATACTCGCAACAATGAGCTTGCTTAGTCCAGCAGATGGCATTTGGTGTATCTGACTTAAAGCGACCCTGAGCAGACCAATCAGTGAATGGGTATTTTGATGTCATACACCCGCACTTAAAGCACTGCTTTAAAGTGTTTGGTGATATCCGTCATTTAACACAGCCAATCAGGTTGTGAATGCATCACTATGCCTTTAGGTTTGATATCTTTAGGTTAACTGTCAAAAATGCCAGTGTGAACGCTAAGCGGACCGGGAGCAAATGTATCATTTTTCTTTTTGGTCTGGACCAAAAGAACCAAATGAACCGAACTACAAGTGTGAACACACCCTTAAACTCCATCTCTGTATATTGTTGTTGAGTTTGGGTTTATTATAATGTTCATCTGGGAACGTAGCATGCGTAATTTCATCAGATTTGTATGGTAAATCATTTATAAACCTATGAGAATACTTCAGTATATTTCTTAACATGCTAACTGTTCATGACGATCTCAGAATAAAAGTTTAAACCCATTCTCTTATGTGTTTTGATGTCCTCACATATTCAAGGAACTACAGTGGCTGTTACATTATTTTTGTTGTAAAGAAATGGCCAAATATTAAAGATTAAGTGGACATTTGGATTAAACATTGTTTAGTCCATATTAAACAAGGATTAGTTCACGCTATAGTGTAAAAACAATAGTCAGGCCGTTGGCGGACTCTGAAGTCATTTGTTATAATGCGTAATGTATGTTAGCTCTATTGCTTATAATACATGCATTTTAACAGTTTGTTCAATAAAACCATATTATTATTGTTTTAGTGCCAATATATAAGCATTTTAAGTCATTTTAAAGGTTATTGCTTGGTTAGGAATATTTTTATTACCTCAGAAAAAGGTTATAATTATCTGATTACTCGATTAATCGTCAGAATAATCGATTGATTACTCAATTACCAAAATAATCGTTATTGACAGCCCTAGTTTGGAGCAACATGAAGGTGAGTAAATGACAGAATTTTCATTTTAGGGCAACTATCCTTTTAAGATGAATATTTGTAATCTATATCCTGATGTGTGGTTGTAGCAGAGAATGAACAGTTACATGTTCCCATATCAGACACTACACCTGGTTCTATCAGAGTACGCAGTGCACCGCTAATGCTTCCTCTATAGATGAAGCGTACAGAGGGGCAGTGTTCTTATCAGCCAGCATCTTTCCTTTGAGCTGTGGTGAACTTCCACTCCCGCTATATCTTTTTTCATTAGCATCGCTTTCTGGAACACCATTATCACTGTAGTAGATCAAAGCAGGAACAACAACAGAACCGCGAACATCACAGCCAGGCGAGAAATTACATAAGGGCTGCGCAGCCGTGCCAGATCAGCTCGCCTTTATGGCCGGGCTGTTTATTACACTCAAGCTTTCATCTAGCTGCAAGGGCCTACACCTCTCATATCAGGACTACAATGGAGACCAAAACAAAGACTTTGCAATGGTTCTTCACATTGATCTCTGCATGTGCTAGCTTTTTATGGAATGCGTGTTGTGGGAATTAGTTAAAGGGATAGTTCATCCAGGATTGCCAGGTCTGCAAAACAAATTCAGACCAATTGTTGATCAAAACTAGCGCAATCATGTTTTTTCCATGGGTTTCCCCTCTGTTGAAATCACGTTTCAGAAGGAGGGGGAATATTGCTTTAACCTGCAGGCTAAAAAACAACCCATGTAGTTCGCAGTTGCCAACACTGAGTTCATCCAAAAATTTAATTTCTGTCAATTTACTCACTCTCATGTCGTTTCAAACCTATATGACTTTTATCTTCTACGACACTGTTTTTGTCCTTATAATGACAGAAAACAACACTGGACCTCAATGACTTTCATTGAATGAGCCAAAACACAGACATTCTTGATAAAAAAAACAACCTGAGAGTGAGTAAATTATGACAATTTTCACTTCAGGGTGAGATGCATCCATTATGGTGCTTTAGGGGCCTCTATGTTATCACACCCATGAGTTTAGCCAGCAGACACGAGAAAAGATACATCCTAGATGCTTGGAAACAAAACGAAAGCTAGAAGAAAATGCACACAGACAGAGGGAGTGGGGTGAATGGGTTAAACACAGTTTAGGATTTGGCAACATATTCTGGGGTCTTTTTGAAGGCCACCAGGCCACAAATTAAGAGACTCTACTGAAAGTGTTGTTCCCAGATGGATCATTTCGTGCACATTATTTACGACCCAGGCCACTTCCTTGTCAGTTATGCAACCATGCTCCGTTCTCAGGCTTGCACCAGGAAAAAAGAAAAAAAAACAAAAAAACAACGTCCCCCTTACTGCCAGAGATTGGAGTTAATCAAGCTAGGACCATTAGTGGGTCATGAAAAGGATACAAGCTCTTCATAGCACCCCGAGCTAATGGGGGAAACAGCTTAAAGAGCTTATGCACACTTTAAACACGCAGATCGAGTCATGACTAAGTGAGAGACCAGATGTGTTTGAACGCCTTTGGCCATTCATAAACACCAACTCAGAGGTCTTCCAGAGGAGACAAAGAGGGTTACCTTTCTGTGACCTGTTGCACTGTGTTTGCTCCCATTGGATTTATGGGCCCGTTTGATGTCAATGTGAGGACCCATGTGGAAACTAAATCTAAAAAAGTGACAGAGTTCGCACTCACGGTTGCACTCTCCAGATCAATAAATCTGTCAGATCAGACATCAATGATCCTTTGGGGAAGACTCCTTTGCTAACAATCGGTTTGAGATAACTGACTTGACATGCGAGGATGTGTGGCAGCTCTGGTAATCAAGTTGTCTGAGGTTGGGCTACCAAAAGAAGATAGAGATGCTACGACAGAGATGCTCTGAATACAGCATAAATCACACCATTGATTATGAAACTGAACTGAGAAGATAAAAACAATAGCAGTCAGATCTCAATAGCAGACTGTAAAAAAAAAAATACAGCTGGAGATTTAATATTAAAGCATTGGTTAAGGCCCAAAAAAAAAGAATGTCTTGCCTTTTACAGGCTTAATGTTGAACATGGCCCAAAACTAACGGATGCCCTTGGTATGAATCACCCTTCACTGCCATAATACTACTTACCCCACAAATTCCTACAATTTTCACTCTGCATCTGTCGTAAAATATATATCCTCGTTCCTTTAGCTTAAACATTAGAGTGTGGATTGAATGCATATTAGGCTGAAACGGTTGTCAAATGCATAAACATAATGCTTTGTGTCCATACACAGATGTTATATCCTGTGTTTATTGGTATGATGATCAGGCATGATGAAACTGTAGGGCTTTTCATTCTGCCGGGAAGTAACAAATTCCAACAACAAGAACAGTCTTAATCACTGCTTAGACTAGCATTTTCTTGTCATTGCGACCACAGAGTGTTCATTTAATTGGTTTAAAGATGATAAGAAGCCTTTGAGATCTCTTGAGATTTAAAGTCATGATGTCATGCATCAAAAGGTATTGGTCTTGTTTGGACTTTTTACAAACAGAAATTCCATCGGATTCTGACCTATTAAGCCAAATTATGTTTGAACAACAGTCCAAAAAAAAAACTGAATGAAGTAAACGGCACAGTGATTGAGTGTATTTTGAAACTCCCCTTAATTCAATTGACAGCACGATGGTTTCCTAACACTGCTGTAATCTTTTGGCTGTTGGTTTTCATCGGAATCAAATATAAATCTACACATGTCGGGGTGGAGCGTCTGGCTTCTTTAACGAGTGCAATATTTCTGAATTTACTGCACTTAAAATGATAGAAGGAAATGATTTTTGGATAGTGTACAAAGTAAGAGCCCTGAAACGATGACCTTACTCTGGCCTACAAGGGCCAGCTCATGCCTCCCTCTTTCCGACTTGTCATGGTTCGAGTGGTGTGAACTGAAGATGAAGACAAGCATGTCGTTTGCTGGAGCAGCGCAATACCCGCTGCATGACCCTTTTCCCCTGGCTGCCACCACCAGGCTGGGATGAGCGTAGCTGGGCTGGGGCTCACTGGAACGAAGTCTTGGAATCCCCACATCTGGCTTATATCTGTGGCTTACGGTCATTTGATTTTTGGCTGATGGCTTCCAGTAGTTCCACAAAGGCTGGATTGTTCTGAAGGCTCAGGGCTTTTCTTTTCCACTCAGTACTGGCGCCGGTGACCACAGCTGGGGCTGCTTTTCGCAGACGCAGCCTCAGCCCCGCAAGGACTGGAGACAGGGAGGAGATGAGCACAGCCCACTCAATGGGGACACCAAGCTCCTATAGATCCTTCCAGCAGTTACTGTCAAAAAAGACTGTAACGTCAAGTTATTTTCTGGACGTCCACCCCGCTTTGATTTACGACGGTTGTGATGTTCCAGTAATTGAACGTATTTCATGGAGAGCAACTGTTGAGAGGGGCTTAGACCAAGTTCCATTGCTCTGGTTCATTCCACCTCTTCAGACCCATCCTCCCCTGATTTTCCGCAGTGCATTGCAGGGCTGACAATTGGGTTCAACTTCAGGTCAAGCTCTTTGCTTGACAATGGGCCAGCCAGTCTTGAATCGGAGCGGAGCAGGCAGTTTTCCCATAGGGTCCTCGCACACACTCAGAGGGGACTTAGCTTAGTGGCCTTTCCTGTTTCAGCCTCTCATACCAATGGGGATCTCAGCATTCTTTCTCTCTGAAGACCTTTGCAGGCTCCACTCGGCTGTGCTCTTTCTTAACGGCATTTGAACAAGGCCTGCGTGTCCATTCAGGGGAAAACAAGCTAAGCGAATCTCTGATTTCAAATTATTTCTTATTGTAGGGTTCATGTAATTTGAGCTTTGCAGCACAAGTTGTCCCATGGGCACAATGAAAAAAAGAACATTTTCTTAATCAATATTTTTGTCTTTAATACTTTTATTCAATAAGGATGCATTAAACAGATCAAAAGTGGCAGTAAACACGTTTACAGTTACAAAAAAATCTATTTTTGTTCTTTTGAACTTTCTATTGATCAAAAAATCCTGAAAAAATGTATCACGGTTTCCACAAACATGTTAAGGAGCACAACTGTTTTCAATATTAGGAAATTATTACTATATTAATATAATATTGGGGTCGACCAATTATTGGCCTGGCGATATCAATATTGTTATTTTCAGTTATCAATTACGGTAATTTCCTAAAATATTTGCTGATAAAATAATTTAAATAGTTTTTGTCAGCACTTGTTTTTCTTAATTTTGACATTAAATTTAATTTGTACACCAGACATATATGGGTTCAAAATATCGGTTATTGGTCTATTTGATATGTAATAATCGATATCGACATATCCGTCGACCCCTAATATAATATGTGACCCTGGACCACAAAACCAGTCTTAAGTAGCACGGGTATATTTATAGCAATAGCCAAAAATACATTGTATGGGTCAAAATTATAGATTTTTCTTTTATGCCAAAATTCATTAGGATATAAAATAAAGATCGTGTATACAAGATATTTAGTAAATTTCCTACTGTAAATACATTAAAAAAATATTTTTATTAGTAATATGCATTGCTAAGAATTTCATTTGGACAACTTTAAAGGTGATTTTCTCATTATTTAGATTTTTTGCACCCTCAGATTCCAGATTTTCAAATAGCTGTATCTCGACTAAATATTGTCCTATCCTAACAAACCATACATTAATGGACAGCTTATTTATTTAATTATTTATTCATATTTATTCAGTTTATTCTTTATTTTAAAAAATACCCTTATGACTGTTTTTGTGGTCCAAGGTCACATATATAGAATAATAAATTACGAATTGTTTATTGAGCACCAAATAATTTGTAGTAACATAAAACATTTTTATATTGTTTTATATACATAGTTTTATATTAGTAGCATTGTTTCACAATATTACTGTTTTACTGCATTTTTAATTAAACAACTTAAAAAAAAAAAAAAAAAAATCTTACCTGACCCTAAATTTTATATACTAATAATTTTATTATCTGAAACTCAAGTTCTCTAATATATATGCATCTCACATACATTTTTTCTTCTTTTAACGACGTTAAAGTGGGGGAAGGACAAAAATAGATTAACAAAATGAAAACTGTACCAAGCCAAAAGTACATATTTTCTGCTTATTTTTTTCCATGATATTAATTTTTCAGGAAAAAAGTAAAGAGTTTGACACTTTTTTTTGACAGTTTGACAGATTTTTTTTTTTTTTTTTTTTTTTTAAGAAACTTTGTTTTTTGAGCTTTTTGGTGAAAGGGTTGTAGGTATTTGCAGGACAGAATGTGCTGGTGCAGTTTAGCCAGCGGAGGACACAGATCCTACACATTTTGTGTGTGAACTCTGGCTGAACCCCTGGGTTACTGTTTCAGGCACGCTCTGACAGCCTCACCCCAATGACCCGGCTCGCGACTACGCAGTTCACCAAGAGGTCCCCTGTTCATGCACACCAGTCCCATCAACCCCCCGCATTTCCCCTCCATTATGCCCCGCTCTACCCTCTGCCCTGCTCTTCAGTTCTACTTCTCCCCCCTTCTGTTTGCCACAGTCAAGGAGATGGGAATCTGTCTTTGTTGAGTCTTTTAAATATGGACACAAATGTAAAACAATTTGTTTTGCATACCAGACATACTGGTAACACAACTCTTGCTGGGAAAAAGCGAGTTCAGCGAAAGTTTAGATGTCAGCTGAAGTGCAACATTTGCATACACATTACGCTTTTAGTCCAGGATGTACTTGTACAATAATATCAACAGATTTCAAAGGCCTGTCTTGCTATAAATGGATAGGGGAAAGAAATAAAACCTTGACCTGCATTTAGCAATTCAGTGTATGCTATAAATTAATTAATTGTGTTGGTTATCCGCAAACCATTTATTTGTGTCTTATTTTCCTTGGCAATAGTGAGATACTAGCAATTTTAATATGGGTCACCAGAACTTTTAGCACAACAGCAAGTAAAAAGCATTTAGGAGAGGAATCTCAGCATCTGTCTGCTTAAATCTTTTAGGGTTTAGAGCTTTCAGTTGTGCCTATTACGTCACTCAAATATTGCTTCAAAATTGCAAAGGCTGAAGTATTACATGGGATCACAATGCAGGCAATAGAAAAGTGAGCATGAGTTTCAAAGTCAAGACCAAACTCATTGTCCTATATGCATGAATGAAAATCTAGATGAAGTGACACCACTTTCAGCTCAACCTTAGAAGACAAATCTCCCTGTAATACCAGCCAACACATAAATCGACTACAACGTCACTGCACATCTGGGTTCTACAACACTTATGGCAAATAAAACAGCAAGGCAGCTAATCTTCACCACCCACATCTTGATTGATGACTTGCAAGTTTGCATTTTATAACATCAGGACAATCTGTCTTCCACAAACACTTAACTTCAACCACTAAAAAAATACAATACTAAAATTTAATTCTTAAAAATGACATGAAGATTCTATCACAAATTACATTATATTAATTAAAAGACATCAACATAATTTTGTCACCAGTTTTCACTGTTCATCCCAAAAAAAAAAAAAAAAAAATTTTTGTTGTAAAACTACAGAATATATACAGTGCCCTGCAAAAGTATTCATACCCTTTCATTTTTTCACGTTTTATGTTGCTGCCTTGTTAAACTGTTTTAAACATTTTTTCCCCCACATCAATCTACACTCAATGCACCACAATGACAAAGCAAAAACAGAATTGTCACAACTTCATACATTTATTAAAAATAAAAACACGAATAAGTACATTGCATAAGTATTCATACCCTTAACTCGGTACCTGGCTGAAGCTACAAGTCTTTTAAAAAAAAATTTTTTTTGCTTTGCCATTATAGTGTATAGAGTGTAGATTGATGTGGGGAAAAAAGTAAAGCAGTTTAGCATAAGGCAGCACCATAACGAAATGTACAACAAAGAAGGGATATGAATACTTTTGCAAAGAACTGTATCAAAACCTTAGCATTTAATATTTGTAGACTGCGAAATATACGTTAAAATAGACAACAGCAACTTCTACTTCAGGGTGGTGCCTAGAAAACCTTATCAGCAAAGTCCCCCACACCTCATAAAATGTTTTTTCACTCTTTAATCGCAGACATCTAGTCCTAAGCCCCAGGGTTTAGCCTTTGTCAACAAACACCTGCTCACTTCAGAAACATGAGTTCCATTTGCAATGTCACTATTTTAACTCACTTCTCTGTGTAAGCCAACTCCTCATCTCATCATCTCCTAGCCAACACCCTCCATTACTGTCCCGGGCGTGACATAATGGTACGGTCTACTTATTCAATCAAAAGACTCCTGCTGGTGCTGTCTGTGCAAAGTGCCAGGGAAGTGAGGCCACCCCTGACTCCTGAAGCATTCAGTGACTGACTGTCTCCTCTCAGTCTTAACCCAGGGCAATATCTGTCTCCATCACCATATGGCCAAACAGACTCTCACCTGGAATCGACAACCTTTTAATATCATGTCACAGACGGCGCTTTAATGACGTGCCGTAAGAAGCTGCTCAGGGTTCATTTGTTGTCTTTTGAGGTGAGACGGTTGGTAATTTATTAGTTAGGCTATCTAGGCATTCACTAATAATAAAAATAATTTAATATTACTGCTGGATAAAAAATTATATGCCATTATCTAAATAAATTAAAAATAATATTTATTTAGGCCTAAATTAAAGTTTTATGCCATTTAATTTAATATAAAATTATAATTTTTGGGAATTGCACAGTTTTAACAAACAAACTATTACATTTTATGTGATGCATACAGTTGAGGTCAAAAGTTTACATACACCTTGCGGAATCTGCAAAATGTTGATTTTACCAAAATAAGAAGGATCTAAAAAAGTTATTTTTTTTTTTTATTAAGTACTGACCTAAGTAAGATATTTCACATAAAATATGTTTATATATAGTCCACAAAGAAAATATTAGTTAAATGTATAAAAATGAACCCGTTCAAAAGTTTACATACACTTGATTCTTAATATTGTAGTTAAAATTCTTTGTTTTTTTCAGCAAATTTGTGTATTTAAACCCTCTCCAACAACGATTATATGATTTTTAAATCCATCTTTTCACACTGAGGACAACTGAGAGACTCATATACCTATTACAGAAGATTCAAACGCTCACTGATGCTCCAGAACAAAAAAACAATGCATTAGGAGCCAGGGTTAATACAAAAATACACAAAAATGCTGAAAAACAAAAGAATTTCCGGGACCTGAAGAATTTTTCTGAAGAACAGCGAGCAGTCACAAAACAAACAAACAAACAAACAAAAAAAAAACAGCTGTGGATTATTCAGGTAACAGCACAGTATTAAGAAATGAGTGCATGTAAACTTTTTAATGGAGTAATTTTTATAAATAACTATTATTTTCTCTTGTGGACTATATGTAAACGCCTTTAAAAAAAAAAAAAAAAAAAAAAAACATGCATTTTGTGTGTTCCCTTTTATTTTGGTAAAATAATTAACATTTAGCAGATTCTGCAAGGTGCGTAAACCTTTTTACTCAAAAACTTAAAAAACTGACCTCAACTGTATTTCTCAGTCATGCATAAATAAAAAACAGGCAAGAATTGTGCATTCATAAAAATCATTTTTAAGTATTTGCATATATTTATTTATTTTTTAAATATTCATATTTTCAAAATAAATTTACATGTATTCAAATTGTGCATGAGCTGTTAATTGTGAAAAAGTTATTAATTTAATTGCTACAAGTAAACTCAAGTATCACAACATAATGCACAGAATAAAAAAAATAATATATAGATTTGCTAAAGATTACATTTAGGGTTTTTGGTAATTAACTTTGAGCATTTAATGATAGATAATATAATAATGTAAAAAAGAAGAAATGAGCTTGCGCAATTAAAATAAATGTAACAAAATAATATCAGCCTAAAACCAATATTGTGCACCACTATCCAAACAAGACAGAATGCTGTACTATAAATGGCATGCAATGGAAAAAAACTGCTCTTGAAAAGCCCAAATATGGTCCAACTTGCATCTAAAGAGTTGTGAATTAATTCTTGAGCAGCTTTCCCAGCATTCCCTATCCAGAAGTTCTATGATAAGATGTTTGCATTACAGGGCCCAAGGGGTCTCCCTTTCCAGGGCTCATGGCCTCCAGGAGGAGCCCCTTCCACCATGCGTCATTCCTCCCGTCAGCCAGGGAAAGACCTGAACTTGAGATGACCCTGCTGAGTGAAGTCCCCATTGGGTTCATCTACAGGCCACTGCACCACCGTTCAACCCTCCCGTCCTTCCCCCAGCCCCACTATCATTCCTTGAATTTCCTATTTCCTTTGGTCTTGAAGTTGCATTCAATAGACATCTGCATAGAGAACAAGCCCCTCCACCCGACCACTATCACTCCAACCCCCACCCATCTAAACGCTGTCACCCAATTTGCAGCCACTCTGTCTGACAGGAGTATGAGATCTAACGTGTTTACCACACCCCCATGACACCAGCGATCCTCTTCCCTGACTGCAGGTCTCCTGTACTGACACATGTACACAATAGTGTTTGTTATTGTCAGTGCAGGAATGCGTGCATATTAGTACTCTTTTTCAGCAAAATCAGTCAGTGCCATGCATGAGCACGAACGTTTGCACCATGAAAAGAAGGGCAAAGGCTGGAAAATCAACTGAGAGGAACTTCTCTCTTTCAGTGTTCTCTACATGTGGTTCAAGTTACCAGTTTCCAAAGCTTTTTCATCATACCAAAGAGAGACATCAGAGTGTTTACTCAAATAAGAACTATAAAATATTTCTCAGAAGGAAATTAGCAGGAAATGGATGTTTCATGTTAAAAGAATGCTTTGGGTTCATATGTGTCATAACATTCGTTAAAATTTTAATTCTAAATCATTTTAATTATAGATATAAGAGTCTTGTATATCTCCATATTATACAGAATCAAATTAGGGCTGGGTGATATGACCAAAATCTTATATGTGACCCTGGACCACAAAACCAGTCATAAGTGTAAATTTGTCAAAATTGAGATTTTATGTCATATGAAAGCTGAGTAAATATGCTGATATATGATATATTGTTTGTTAAAATAGGACAATGTTTGTCTGAGATATAACTATTTGAAAACCTGGATTCTGAGGGTGCAAAAAAAAATCTAAATATTGAGAAAATCGCCTTAAAAGTTGTCCAAATGAAGTTCTTAGCAATGCATATTACTAAACAAAAATCATTTTTTATATATTTATGGTAGAAAATTTACAAAATATCTTCATGGAACATGATCTTTACTGAATATGCTAATGATTTTTGGCATAAAAGAAAAATCGATAATTTTGATCCATACAATGTATTTTTGGCTATTGCTACAAATATACCCGTGCTACTTAAGACTGGTTTTGTGGTCCAGGGTCACATATTAGGATATGAGTCATTTTATAAATTTTTGATAGTGTAGCAATTTCATAATTCTTTTCAACAGTGTCAATACTACAAAAAACTAACACCAGACTAACAAAAAAGGGACTCTCTTAAGGGACTTATCTAGCAAAACGATTGGTTAAAAAACAAACAAAAAAAAAATAATAATAATTTATATACTTTTTTGAACCTCAAATGCTCATCTTGTCTAGTTCTGCGTGAACTCTGTGTATCCCGGTTCATGACAGTTCATGACATCCTACTTCGCTCTTTTACCTTTTTTTGTAATGAGCGTTCGATCTTCTTTGCATGTTCACTTTGTAAACACTTGGTCTGCAGCGGTGTAGGATGATTTTGAAGTTGGAAAAGAAAATGAGATGGGAATTTTTGGACATACCCTAACTGTCATGAACCGTAATACATGAACAGTTCATGCAGAGCTATACAAGATGAGCATTTGAGGTTAAAAAGTATATAAATTTAAATTTTTTTAAGAAAATAACTGATCGTTTCACTAGATAAGACCCTTTGAAGCTGCATTTAAACTGCATTTGGAAGTCACTCACAGGCACCATAGAAGTCCACTATATGGAGAGAAATCCTGAACCGTTTTCCTCAAAAAACATAATTCCTTTACGACTAAAGAAAGAAAGACATGAACATCTTGGATAACAAGGGGGCAAGTAAATTATCTGTAAATTTTTGTTCTGTAAGTGAACTTCTCCTTTAAGACCTAAATTACTGGATACTTGCAAAGACTTGCTGCTGATTGCATTTCAACTGCTTAAAATCACTTGTTTTTAAACCACAATGCTTAAAAACGTGTGCAAACATATATATACATATAGCCAAAAGTATTGGGACACCCCCTTCTAATAAACAGGGTTGACTACTTCAGTAATTTCCATGAGTACAAATCTTAATGTTTCAGCATATAATGATATTCTAGGAAATTGTGTGCTATTCTAACATTATGACAATGCCTCTGTGTATAAAGCAAGGTTCAAAAAGAAATTACTGATTGAGTCATTGTGAAAGAACTTGACTGTTCTGCATAAAGCCAAGACCTAATCCCAGCTGGACACCTCTGGCTTGACTTTAAATGCAGACCTTGAGCCAAAAACTCATCACCAAACATCAATGACTTGCACATACACTACATGGACAAAAGTATTGGGACACCCCCTTCTTTAAAACAAAAAAGGCACTTCTAAAACTGTGGCAAAAAAGATGGAAACATAATTAATGTATTTAAAAATTGTATTTCCATCTCTGTTGCAACCGCCTCGGAAGTGTCTAAAATTACTATACCCATCTGTACAAGTCATTGGTGTTTGGTGGTACAAGTCATGGGTTTTTGGCTCAAGGTCTGCATTCAAAGTCAGAGATGTTCTGCATATTCCTTGAAGCATCACTTGGTGCCCTCTTAATCATCTCCACATGGGTATTTAAAGAAACACTTTCTTTACTCTCTTTTAAATCGATATGAGAAATCTGTGGCAAATCACTTTGAAAGTCTGAGGTATGAATGCACATCAGAGACTCCATTAGCAGAGGATGCTGCAGTAAGGAAAACCAGAGCCACATTCTGCGCTCCCCTCACTCAGATGAGGGTGTGGGCTGTGGTGATTAAAGACAGAGCCATAAGTGCCTGCCGAGACCTGGGAATGCCATTAACAGAGAGTGCCAAGCAAACAGCCAGCATAATGCTGCAGACTTTTCCAATTAGCTCATAAAAGACCAAAGCAAGACCTGGTAGGAACAGAATGGACTTTCATGGCGAAGCAAGAACATTCTCCCCAAGAGTCCTTCAAAATCCAAACCCCTTGGTGAGAAGAATATAGGCAAGGAAAAGGATATTTTAGTTACCTTTACCCAGACTAAAGCGCTGCAGAGTGAATTAATACATCTTAAAATGGCCCTTATGAAAATTGGATTTCCATTAAGTACCGTAGCATGGAATTTTAACAAGGTAAAGGCCGATGTCTTGGCAGCCAATATGTGCTTTTCCTGCCATTAGAAAAGTCTAGTGCTCATAATAGGTGCAAATTAGAGTGTTTTCACAAAATTAACCTTATGGCTGTCGCTAATTTAAAGCAGATAAGACATTGCTATTAAACATCACAGTAATGGAAAACATCTCAGTGTAACAACATAGACTCAATACATACATTGAATAAGAGAGAACCAAATGATTCTGATAATGTTTACTAGATTTTTCATACAGATTTTAAATAACACTTGAGTTCACACCTCATTTTGTCCATTTGCATTTTCCAATTTTCTATAAAGCAGTAGGAAAAACAGAAGGCATAAACGGTCTTCAACACTAGCTTGATTCAGCAAATGCTCTAATTATGTGATTCTGAAATGAGAACTTCTGACTTGTGTGACTGACATATCTACAATCAAAACTTTGCAATTTGTCAGCCTACATTTGACCTCTTTTTAACTAAAATGGAGATGCTAAAAAGGTTTTAAAACTGATTAAAAACATAGACACTACCAGTCACTACTGTTTTTGAACAGTAAGATTTTTAATGTTTAGTAAAAAATTCTCTTCTGCTCACCAAGCCTGCATTTATTTGACCCAAAATAATGCAAAACCAGTAATATTGTGAAATATTTATTATTATTAAAAATAACTGCTTCGTATTTGAATATATCTTAAAATGTAATTATTAATAAATTTTTAGCATCATTACTTCAGTCTTCAGTGTCACATGATCCTTTAGAAATTATTGTAATATGCTGATTTGCTGTTCAGGAAACATTTATTATTATTAACATTTAAATTTTTTTTTTGATGAATAGAAAGATCCAAAGATCAGCATAATCTGAAATAAAAAGCTTTTGTAACATTATACACTATACCATTCAAAAGCTCATTAAAATAGTGATCATAATTGTTTTTCTTTTTGGGGGGTAAAGAAATTATAGAAATTACTACTTTTATTTAGCGAGGATGACATTTATAATGCTTAAAAAAATTATAATTTCAGATAAATGCTGTTCTTCCGAACTTCCTATTCATCAAAGAAACCTCAAACAATTCTACTCAGCTGTTTTCAACATAATAATAACATTAATACATGTTTGTGAGCAGCAAATCAAAATATTATAATGAATTCTAAAGGATCGTGTGACTGGAGTAATGATGCTAAAAATTCAGCTTGGAAATCACAGGAATAAATTACATTTTAAAATATATTCAAATACAAAACAGTTATTTCACATAGTAAAAATATTTCAAAATTTGACAGTTTTTGCTGTGCTTTGGATCAAATAAATGCAGGCTTGGTGAGCAAAAGCAACTTCTTTCAAAAAACATGAAAAATCGTACTGTTCAAAAACCTTTGAGTGGTAGTGTATATAGGGTGTATCAAGTGTAATTAGTTTACTTGTTAAATAGTAATAATAATAACAACAGCAACATGTTTTTTATCATTATTTTACTATAATTACATCCACTCTTTCAGTAGCTCCCTTTAGATGTCAACACATTAACAATGATAACAATAAGGGTTTTCAAATAAACTGAGGGTGCAAGTGAAATTTAGATGAATATACACACCATGGAACTCCAAAGCTCACAGATAACTTTCTTAGAGACCCTACCCATAAATAACAACATCTCTGACTTACTTCTCTTCTAGTATTAAGTTGAGTTGCTGGTGCAGGTCATGAACCTCTCTCGTCTCTCATACTTTGCTGCCACCTTCTGGTGACATTGGCTTTCACATTCTCAGCACCCGACCTTCAGCAAAATATTAGCAAACAAAATTTGTCCTGTCAGTTTAAGGACCAAAGCAACCCAGAAGCTAATATTTATAAACTTATATTCAACTTATTTATCGATGTAAAGCAAGATTAAAACAAAAGAGGCTGTGATATATACAACTGCAGTAACGTTAGCCTAACTATTCTGACTTGACGTGCACCTGTTACTTGCACATAGGAGTGCAGGAAGGCTACATTTGTGATAACGACATAGAATTTAACGCCAAATGGAACCACGACCTAGCAGTATTTATTAATTAAAGACAAATAAAATACACAAACAAACCTTGCGAATCCAGTTGATGACCCGCCGATGTGATGACGTAATTTGGCGCGCTTTGGCAGATGTGATATCCACCTTTTTTTTTTTTTTTTTTTTGCCAGAATTTTCGTTACAAATGTCTTTGTGGTCTTTTTAAGAGGTATGGAAAATTATATTAATTTGATTTCAATATCTACTAATAAGAAAGTTCTGAAGGCTGTTAAAATTTGTCCGCACTAAAGTTTTTGTGTAAGGAATTTTATGTAAAACAATCGTTTATTTTATTTATTTATTTATTTTGTGTTATTTTTTTTACTGTTGTATGTTTGTTGTTGTCTTTTAAGTAGGCTATCACTACTGTTGATATTTTGTATTTTGTACTGATTTGTATGTTCTTGTTTTCAGCAATAAAAAAACATTGCCACTGAACCCGATAAAAATATCCTGAGTGGGCACAGCCATTTGTAAATTTTATGGGTCTGGCTTCCAGGCTCGTCCACCTTCAGCTATTTTTAGCTGTACAAAACAGCTTGTTTTGCTGCTTCATATTGCAAATTGGCCTTACCATATTATTTTATTTATTATCTTATAAACACACTGGCTTGCAGTGGATAATATTTGAAAATCTGGAATCTGAGGGTGCAACAAAAAAGAAAGAAAATCAAAATATTCCATAAATAGCCTTTAAGGTTGTCCAAATGAAGTTCTTAACAATGCATATTGTTAATCAAAAACTAAGTTTTTATGTATTTACTGTTGGAAATTTACTAAATATTTTCATGGAACGTGATCTTTACTTAATATGCTATTGATTTTTCGCATAAAAGAAAAATCGATCATTTTGACCCATACAATACATTTTTGGCTATTGCAACAAACAGGCCTATACCCTCGCTACTTAAGACTGGTTTTGTGGTCCAGGGTCATAGTTATTAAAGTCCTAAGCACCTTGAGTTCTATGAGGTTTGAATACAAATCTGTTGTTGCGAATAATATCTTCACGCAATTATAAAATGAGATTATGATTGTTCTCATTTGTAACATGACCCAAAGAATCTATTAAATCAGGGGTCCCCAAACTAAGGCCCGCGAACCGAATGCGGCCTGCATGCCCCCACATTTGGACCGGCCCTCTGAACAATGGCAGAGACATATTTTGAAAATGAAAAATGAAAATTAAACATTTTAAATATATGTTTTACTTATATCATATCGGTATTTGATTATAAAGGTTGGCTTTCAAACTAATTTCCCTTAGTTATTAACATAGTCTAATTATTTGTTAAATTCACCAACAGAATGGTACATTCAACGTAATGTGTCATCGCAATCGAACAGGTGATGCGCGAGGCAGCTAGAAAATTCAGAGTGATGACAAAATGACTCAATAGCATTTGAGGTGAAACTAGCACTGCTTGTGGGACAGGTGCGAAAGCAAGATATCACTCATCTCCCAGTTACCCAAAGTTTTTCAGCTGAGAAACCAGTGGCCCATTCCCAGTTGAAATGTCTGTGGAAGCGCTGAAAATGATGAAGGCAGAGTTTGACGTGTGATTCAAAAAACAGTGGATTCTTGAATCGATTTAGCTTGACAAGCCTCTCAAGGCTGTGGTTCTCTTGGTTGGATGTGCATCTTTTTCTTCTACACTTTTTCCTTCCACTCAACTTTCTGTTAACATGCTTGGATACAGCACTCTGTGAACAGCCAGCTTCTTTGACAATGCATGTTTGTGGCTTACCCTCCTTGTGAAGGGTGTCAATGATTGTCTTCTGGACAACTGTCAGATCAGCAGTCTTCCCCATGATTGTGTAGCCTAGTGAACCAAACTGAGAGACCATTTTGACAGCTCAGATAACCTTTGCAGGTCTTTTGAGTTGATAATCTGATTAGCATGTCACCATATTCTAATTTGTTGAGATAGTGAATTGGTGTTTTTTTGTTAAATGTGAGCCAAATCATCACAATTAAAAGAACCAAAACTACTTCAGTCTGTCTGCATTAAATTTATTTAATACACAGGTTTCACAATTTGAGTTGAATTACTGAAATAAATGAACTTTTTCATGACATTCTAATTTATTGAGATGCACCTGTATATCTTTTGAAAAGAAATGATCAGTTGTCTGTGTGGTGCATAACACAATAAACTATTCTAGCATTAAAAGGTAGAATAAATACTGGTAAAATCATAATAAAATAATAATACTACTACTAGTCAGTCCGGCCCATGGTATTTTCTTTTATAAACCGACCGGCCCCCCATTAAAGAAAAGAAAATTATGTGGCCCTCTCAGAAAAAAGTTTGGGGACCCCTGTATTAAATGTATGCCTTGCAGGTTCACTTTCACAATGTCTGCCACAAGGTGCCGTCTTATAACTTCAGTTCATTTTGTGCATCACACCACAAGGGGGCAGCCCAACATAAAAACAACCCATCCAGCTAATTCAAGATTAAATGGTTAAATAATAATTTGCGATTTAGCAGTATGTTGCTAAATTATGTATCCAGATTTATGAATGTTTTTAAGCAGTTTTCAGTGCAGACTTTCATTCATGCTCATTCCTCACAAACCCCTCGGTTAAATCTGTAGTCCCTGAATACATTTTCTCAGCACTGAGAAGGCTGAGAAGGGGTGTGCTGATTTCCCATTGCTTCTTGCATGGCTATTGCTGTAAGTG
Source organism: Garra rufa (assembly GCF_049309525.1). Classification (NCBI taxonomy): domain Eukaryota; kingdom Metazoa; phylum Chordata; class Actinopteri; order Cypriniformes; family Cyprinidae; genus Garra; species Garra rufa. The sequence continues at coordinate 14,675,326 of NC_133380.1, forward strand.
GATGTGATTTTTACCAAGGCTGAGATTGCTATGGGCTTATAAGACCTCAGGCCTGCTATAATGGTGTACTCTGGCAGATGTGATTAAGCTCTTTGACATAGTCTGACTAAGCATAAGTCTGCCTCGCTTTTGCACGTACACACATTCTCATTTACACACATATATGCAGTGTTTTGGTATGGATTACGGTTGTTTATTTGATCTCTGTATATGCTGTGCTTAGCACTTATAAAGGTAGCTGCAGGGTATAGTCCTATTTCAGGGCAACAGTGCCTCCTAAAAACATTACATGAGAAAATAATAGGCAGTGCAACAATAAAACATATCAAATACTTCAAAATATGACATTAAACAAAATGAGAAAAAAAGAGAGGTGCATTTCCCAGGTTTAACAAGGTGCCTGCCAACTCCATTACAGCCAAGCATTTCATTAATGGTCAAATAAAGGTAGCTGTTAATATTACAAATGATCAAACAAGAGTAAAAGCTACACAAAATATTCTTGTTAGTATACTGTTGTAGTAGTTATTATTTCTGAAGCTGTGAAAACGTACAATGTAAAAATGTACGTCTCCCTCAGTTCTAACAGCTCTGTGGTACAGTGATCTGTCATTTTGATTGACAGCTAGGCTGATTCAGGGTTTTTGTCCCCATAGTCCCCATGTGGTGTGACATTCACCTAGTCTGACAACACACATCTAATAGAAAAGAGCCAGTAACATGATTTCTAGGTTAGATTTGCCTCTAGCATGTTTTTATCTCTTAGTGTCACTACAAATGAAAAAAAAATAGCTTCTAACCTGTTTATGAAGTTTAAAAGACCCAAACAACAAGATGACTTCTTGCTTAATGACACTAAGGGGCTGATTTAACCCTTTAGAACGTACGATCACACCGGTGTGATTTGTCTTGGCTGGTCCCTTATGCGTATGATCACACCGGTGTGATTCGAACGTTCGCCGCATCACGTGATCAGCTGCTGAATTCAAATCTGTTTTGGCGCTTTTGCTGGCTCTGAGCCAGATCGGAGGCGCTGAGTGCTTGTCATATTATCACAACTATTCAGTGTTTTCAACCATATAATGCTTATTTTAGGTTTCAGACATTTAAATAGACATAAGTACTAGCAAAACCATACATTTATAGTTTGTAAAATACACACTGATGTCTATGGAAGCAGCAATAATGATCCTACAAATATATTCTGACAGCATCATTTATTGATATCATATACAGATTATGCAGGTAACTATAAAGTTCACTCTCCTCTTCTTCCAGCTCACCAGAGACTTACTTTAATGTCTTTCGGGAGTAGAGGATGCATTTGCGTGTGTTAAATCCCACAGCTCGGATTCAGCGCGAACAAACATGGCGCCGCCCATCACCCGGTATAGATTAACTAACGCGGTCATAATAAAAGTATTTGGATTTTTAAATACATTTACTTGCACATATTTCGAAATCGGAATATCATATAGACGGTTTCATCGGGCGCACGCGCCTGGACCTAAGTTAACTTCCGGTCTGTGTTTGTTTATCTGTCTGGTTCGTGTCGCGGGCTACAAACGCAGCTAATAATGAGTAATGAAGTTGGTCTCAGGTTATTGTGCTGTGGTATGTGTTTCCCAAACATTTATTTATTTGTGGCGACCTGCCACGATATAAAAACCGACTGATTTTCCAATTGGAAATAATAGACTAATTCATTAATCTGTTAATAGACTTCGTTGAATAAACGTAATACACGTTTAAAAATCAAACCCAGGCGTGGGTGTTTTTATATCACTGTATTTCTGAAGAAAGACTGTCTTTAGAAAATGTCATTTTCATTTCATCCTGCATAAGGCAGCGTTTTTAAATTAAGAGCTGCTTTGTAGCCATTACCGGGGAAACCTCGTTTCTCGTGCTTAAAGCACCTCCTACTGGGAAGTAATGAGTTTGCATTTTTAATAAATCAGTCTAATTTACGCAGCCAACATATTTCGCTTGTTATTAAAAAAATAATCTACTCTAGAAGGACTTAGCTGTTGTTATTGATTCTATTTGGATGTATACCGGAAGTTAAGTTTGGGCCACAAAAGCGCTCATGCGCAGTAACGTTTGTTTATGTTGTTGCCGTTGAAACCGTCTATATTTCAAAATATAGAGAGCATGCTTATGAATATCAATAATAAAAAAGGGAAAACGAAATAAAAGCGATCCATGTGTCTTACATAGGGCTGGGAATCGATTCCAAAAAGAATCGATTCCTCGATTCCGAGGCATTGGGAATCGAGAGTCGATTCCAACGTTTGGAATCGATCCTCTCAAGGGGAATCGACTCCTCATTCAGAGCCGTTTTCAGTTCAACAAAACTTACCTCTTAAACGGAAGGCTGCATTCCATGAAGGCTGCATATTTCGGCTGCAAGTCATCAAACGTCGATTGACGAAAATAAACGTAATAAAAATGAGTTTAAGGACGCAGCCTTCAGTTTGAGAAGCACCCATTAATTTGCCTCTTGCTCACTAATAGTTATTATAGTCTGACACATTTCCACAAAAAGATTCGTTCGGATAGATCATTTAAATGAACCAGTTCAAAAAACGATTCAGATGTTATTTTACGGGAAAACTGGCTCATGATGTCCACAATTTAGAGCGCTGCACGACAGAATAGATCATGACGTGTCTTGATCTTATTTACATCTTAAATAAATGCTATTTTTAATCTATCAGCCAATGATAACTCTGATAGAAAACGCAGAGAGCACGTATCAGTGGCCGAGAGCGCATCTGATTGACAGCTCTCGCCACGAGCTCTCATATCAGTGTTGTCGTTAAAGTTCTGTTTATTTTGTTTCAGTGTATAGTTTTGTCATTTTATACACGTCACATCTTGTTTTATTCATGCAATAAATGCATGTCCACAGCTGAGCTGTGGGTTATGACTAATTTCCTGGGCAACGAATTACAATTTGAAATCAGTCAGAGCTACAGAAAAATAGTATATATATATATATATATATATATATATATATATATATATATATCTTCTTTTTTTTTTTTTTTTTTTTTTTACAAATGAAGCTTCATATTATGAGAAGGTAACTTTATACAACCTTTACATCCTGCATACATTGCGAAATTAGCTTCCTCCAATCTAAAAAACAAGAATCGAAAAAGAATCGAAACAACAGTGAGGAATCGATTCTGGAATCGAATCCAATCGATTCCAGAACCAGGAATCGGAATCGGAATCGATTCCAAAATTTTCGGAATCGAACAGCCCTAGTCTTACAGTGCTGTTGTGGCTGCGGTGTGTCACATGACGCGTCGCCATGGAAACTGTAATGCCAAACATTCCAAAATAACGGTCGCCTAAAAAAACTCACTCTTTGGGGTTAGATAGAATATTTTAAACTCACGTGTGAAAAGGTTAATTATTGTGGGTCAGGAAATGAACAAATCAGATCTGGGCCAAAGTTTTTTCACTATTAAAGGAATAGTTCACCCAAAAATGAAAATATGAAAATGTATGCACCCTCAGGCCATCCAATATGGATGAGTTTGTTCTTCATCTGAAAAGATTTAGAAAATTTAGCATTACATCATTTGCTAAAAAATGGATCCTCTTTAGTGAATGGGTGCCGTCAGAGGGAGGGTCCAAATAAATGATAAAAGCATCACAATGTGAAAAAATCCTCACTGTTTAGAACTGTTTTTGCTTGTAAACAGTGCTTGGTCTGTGCATATTTCTCTCTTTTTTAATGGAGAAAGCAATATTATGAACAGAGAGCTAGTATTTTCTTACAGAAATGCAACTTTTCACTGACAGAGAATACATTTCCAGATGCGAAAACAGTCAAAGCGCAGTAAATAAAATCAATATAATATTAAACATGCTGGGAAAATAAGTCTTTAGGTCTTGGTCTTTGCACCCTTAATAGCTATTCTAGTTAAAGGGTAACCCAAGTCTACTGTAGTTGTACTTTTCAGCTCAACCTATTTCTGTCTCTTCCTACTTTTCTTACACACTTTCATAGATACACTCAGAGGGGACATGCGACTTTGCATCATGTGCTAATTAGCTCAGACAAGTCTCTGAAGGGAGCCAGAGAATGCTGAGTGAGACAGGAGCACAACTCACCGATAGTTTTTCACTCCAAAAGCAATGCAAAGCGAACAAATGTAGCATACATTTTTGCGCAGCTTAAAGGTTGTATCAGCGATTTCAAGCCTGAAACATAAAGTGTCAAATTCAGTTGACCTTTCTTCACAATCCGCTCGCTGCCTGCCCCATAAATTGCTCTGCCTCCCTCACATCCCTGCACCAGTACGAAAGTCCACAACACCAACCCCCTGACGGTGATTGGTTGGAACACTGTTTGTTTTGCTGTGGAATCGTTGGTAGCACCGATTGTTTTTTTGGCATATCTCGGACCCTAGGCTGACCACAGAGACGCGTTTTTTTTTACAGCCAATTTATGGGGCAGGCAGCGAGCGGATCATGAAGAAAGGTCAGCTGAATTTGACACTTTATGTTTCAGCCTAGAATCACTGATACAACCTTTAATGGTTTTGCTGCTAGCATCTTAATTTTAAATTAAAATTCTTTACATTTACATCAATGCATCTTTTCACATATAGAGGTCGAAGTTTACATACACCTTGCAGAATCTGCAAAATGTAAATTATTTTACCCACATAAAATGGATCATACAAATGCATGTTTTTTTTATTTAGTACTGACCTGAATAAGATATTTCACATAAAAGACCATTACATATAATCCACAAGAGAAAATAATAGTTGAATTTATAAAAATGACCCCGTTGTTGTTACCTGAATGATCCACAGCTGTGTTTTTTTGTTTAGTGATAGTTGTTCATTGACCATTGTTTGTCCCGAACAGTTAACCTGCCCACTGTTCTTTAGAAAAATCCTTTAGGTCCCACAAATTCTTTGGTTTTCAGCATTTTTGTGTATTTGAACCCTTTCTAACAATGACTGTATGATTTTGAGATCCATCTTTTCACACTGAGGACAACTAAGGGACTCGTATGCAACTATTACAGAAGGTTCAAATGCTCACTGATGCTCTAGAAGAAAAAACTATGTATTAAGAGCTTAAGAGCTTAAGAGCTGTTCAAAAGAAAACTTTTGAACAGAATGAAGATGTATACACATTTTTCTTATTTTGACTAAATATCTGTTTTGTTTAGTTTTTTATTTAGTATGCCCTTCAGAAGATACTTACATGTTTCCCAGAATACAGTTGAATACAGAATAGCATGATCTTCAAATTCCTATAGTTTTCACCCCTCGGCTTTTAATGCATTGTGTTTCCTTCTGGAGCATCAGTGAGTGTTTGAACCTTTTCTGATAGTTGCATATGAGTCCTTCAGCTGTCCTCAGTGTGAAAAGACAGAATTTAAAAATCATATACTCATAGTTGGAAAAGGGTTCAAATACACAGAAAACCCAAATGAAAAGGATTTTTCTGAATAACAGTGGGCAGTTTAATGGCTTAGGACAAAGAAGGGACTCATGACCAACTATCACTAAACAAAAAACACAGCTGTTCATCATTCAGATAACAGAGTATTTGGAATCAAGTCTATGTGAACTTTTATTTATGTGAAATATCTTATTCAGGTCAGTACTAAATTAAAAAATAACATATTTTATCCCTCCTATTTTGGTAAAATAATTAACATTTTGCAGATTTTTCCAGATGTATATGTAAACGTTTGACCTCAACTGTATAGTGTTTGCAGTTGCATCATAAAATACCATGAAGCCATAAATAACCTCACATTTTTAGATCCATCTTTGCACATTGTCACATCATGCATTCAGAACTAAATAAAAATAAGGTGTGAATACATTCAGAATCTTGTTATGTGTGAACGAAATGCCTAATTCCTCCATCATATAAGAGAGCTCTGTTCCCAGCAACAAAATGGCAATTTATTTCTAATATATAATTTGTACAGTTCATATATGTATTTAGCTTATACTATAGCCTAAAGGGCTAGCCATGGCACATTAATTTCCATGAAGTTATTTCATTCTCAGTTAATTCGCATGAGTTTATTCTCCTCTTGCTTTGAAGCGTTTGCGCCGCCCGCCCACAGTTTGTTATTTACATTTATTTTGTATTTACCCATCATTCCCTTCCCTTGCTCCGGGCCACTGTAGCAGAGTCCTAATTACATCAGATTCATGTGCAGTGAGGTGAGCAAAAACAAAGTTGACCTTTTCAGGTATATGCACTTCTTAATGTGCTTCGCAACTTATTGTATGGCTCAAGGGACGAGAATAAAGAGGTGTATTTGATAATAGATCTTCAAAAGCACAGCAAGTACTTTGCTGGGACACACATCCCATTGTGTAAGCAGTTACATCTTAGGGACTGCGACATTTATAGTGTAAAATAACCCTGCTGAAAAGAATAGCTGGTCTAGATGGCCGACCAGTCTGACCTTGATCTGTAATAATATGCGTAGTATTAAATTAATGTATTTACATAGCCTACTTTGGGCCAAATTTACTAAACAGAGCGCAATTCCATAAAAGCACATATGGGAGGGTAAAAAATATTGGTGCAAACACCGGTAATTTGACATGTGCAAACATTAGTAAATTGCATTGCATGATTCATTTTAATACTCTTCTCCCATAAATTTTGCATCTGAAAGGAAAAGTCCTACAAATGCATATTCAATAAAGTCAGGTGCAAAAATAACTGTGTGGACTCTCATTCTGACGGCACCCATTCACTGTAGAAGATCCACTGGTGAGCAAGTGATGTAATGCTAAATTTCTCCAAATCTGTTCTGAAAAAGAAATAAATGCATCCACACATTGAATATCCTGAGCGAGTCTGCATTTTTAATAAATGTTCATTTTGAAGTGAACTGTTCCTTTAAAACATAATTTTCAGCATAATTCATTTGTAATCAGACCTCCTGCTGAAGAGCCTTGCTGTATCGTTCCAGTATTGTAATATCAACACCTGTCTTCATTATGCTCTGTTTAAATTCATACAACAATCTTTGCAAATGTATATACACATATTTAAGCGTCTTTAATAGCACATAATTACACTGCTGAATGATTAAATCACAGACTTTTGTAACACGTTATAACATAGTGGTGATCAGCCTTATAACTAATTGAGTGAGGGTCATTTCTGAAAGAAAAGTCATGTAAGAACAAGTTCTGACCAATTTGCAATGTTCCATTTACCTGTACTTCACTGCAGACTCATCACTTCCTAACTGAGTTAAAATAGGCCATATGGATCTGTGCTCTATTTTTAAAAACTTTGGGGATCAAAGCAGTTTGCCTGCACACATTAACAAGCTTGCTTCATAGCGTGCAATACATAACACGGTTTAATATGCAGAGTCATCTATAAGTAAGCTATTTGTATGCTGATTTCCTGAAAAGTGTGAACTTTTAAAACATTTCTGTTTGTTTGAGAAAAACTAGCCCAACAACAGGCTCAACCAATGGTGTGAGTTTGGGGCGGAGCTATCTATTTATTCTGACCAATAGCAGATGAGGGGAGTGTTCAGATGTAGCACTTACAGTTGAGGTCAAAAGTTTACATCCCTCTTTCAGAATCTGCGAAATGTTAATTGTTTTACCAAAATAAGAGGGATCATATAAAATGCATGTTATTGTTTATTTAATACTGATCTGAAAAAGATATTTCACATAAAATATGTTTACATATAGTCCACAAGAGAAAATAATAGTTGCAATTATAAAAATGACCCTGTTCAAAAGTTTACATCTCCTTGATTCTAAATACTTTCACGAGTTCGCCCTTACATCTAATCTGCTTGAGCATGTAGAAAGCATATTTTGGCGTGCTGTCCTGGGGGAGGGCTCCGGCCCCGGAATACAGGCCGAACCCAGAGAACTATCCCTAGTATGGGATAAAAACAGATTAGAAGTGGGGAATTGGGGTGGAGGAGGGATGCCAAGAAACTATTGCAGGACAGAGGTAAGAAGGCGGTCTGTTTATATACGTGTTGCGCTGGTTAGGATGATTGGCTAAACGAATTACACCTGTGCCGAATTGGTTATCTGATTATCTGATCGTGCTCCTCCCGAACCTTGTTAATAAAACATAATGTGTTGTTACCTGAATAACCCACAGCTGTTTTTTTATTTAGTGATAGTTGTCCATGAGTCCCTTTGTTTGTCCTGAACAGTTAAACTGCCCGCTGTACTTTAGAAAAATCCTTCAGGTGCCACAAATTCTTTGGTTTTCCAGTATTTTTATGTATTTGAACCCTTTCCAACAATGACTGTATGATTTGGAGATCCATCTTTTCACACTGAAGACAACTGAGGGACTCATATGCAACTATTACAGAAGGTTCAAATGCTCACTGATGCTCCAGAAGGAAAAACCATGCATTAGGAAAACTTTTGAACAGAATGGAGATTAATTTAAATTTTTCTTATTTTGCCTAAATAGACTTCCAGAGTCTACAGAAGATGACCCAGATGACAAAATAAGTTAAATTTACCCTGATCTTCAAATTCAAAAGGTTTTCACCCCCTGCACTTAATGCATGTTTTTTTTTTCCTTCTGGAGCATCAGTGATCATACAGTCATTGTTGGAAAGGGTTCAAATACACAAAATACTGGAAAATCAAATAATTTGTGGGACCTGAAGGATTTTTCTGAAGAACAGCAGACAGTTTAACTGTTCAGGACAAACAAGAGACTCAAGAACACACAAGAAAAGGCAGGTTAATGACTGGATCGCAGTATTAAAGGATAACTATTGCCAAAATGCAACCTGGGCTGTTTTTTTACTGTAAACGAGACAAACATATATCTAAAAGCATAATTACGACAAACAAGCCGTTTTTGAGATTGACCGTGATTTCGTTTTGTGGTCAATGGCCGGTGAATGGGAATACTAGGGGCATAAATTTGAGCGCATCAAAATCGATATTTTTATAACATTAAGAAGGCTCGACACACCATGAAACTTTGCTCGAAGTATCGCCTGGGTCTCTACACATGAACTCGAGCATTGAGAACATTGTTTGTGCACACAGAGTTTACTAAAAAGAAAGGTTTTGAATAACTCACTTACACTGTTTGGGTTTCCGCTCGCAGCCGTCTTGCCAGTCAAGAAGTGTCGATCTCCGAATGCGAATGAATGGACTCCATAGGACGAAATATTAGGCTTTTTACAACTAGAAGGTTAATATTGTTTTTCACTTGCGACAAAACAACGAATTAGCCGTGCATTTATATGGAAATATGCTTTAGGAGCTATCCATCCTCGCATTCGGAGATCTCCCATTCACCGGCCATTGAAAACAAAACGAAATCACGGTCAATCTCAAAAACGGCTCGTTTGTCGTAATTATGCTTTTAGATATATGTTTGTCTCGTTTACAGTAAAAAACACAGCCCAGGTTGCATTTTGGCAATAGTTATCCTTTAAGAATCTAGGGGATGCGAACTTTTGAACAGGGCCAATTTTTATAAATTCCACTATTATTTTCTCTTGTGGACAATATGTAAACATCTTTTATGTGAAATATCGTATTCAGATCAGTACTAAATAAACACACATTTTGTATGATATCTTGGTAACATTTTGCAGATTCTGAAACTTTTGACCTCAACTGCATAAGCAACAATCAAATTTTTAAAAGTCACCCTGGTTTATCTGAATCCAATGACTGTAGCATCCTTTTATTTAATATGTTCTCTGTGACAGAGCAGAAGGCTTGTTAAAGGACATGCTTTTGATGAATGGCTAATAGATCGACCTCATTAAGAATGACAATACTCATTGTGAAATGTGGTTTGTCTCCCTCTCTCAGTCTTCCTGTCCGTGTTTTCCTCCGTCCAATCAGTTTTGCCACGCCAAATTAATCTGAGAAAGACGAGCAGACATCAATCACATTAGAGGGATGTGGCCTCGGAGGAATATCCCATTAAAGCTCATTCACATTGTACAAGGCCACATCCACCATTTCCAAGCCAGACACAATATTGTCAAGCCTTGATGGATGATTACAGCAAAAACCAGATGGGAAAATTAAAATTTGATGATTACCCGTGATCTGCCCGTTGTTGTTTATACAAGCTTCGTGTGATATATGCACTGATTGATTCTTTCTTTTTATCTCTTGAAATGTCAGGTTTGTCGGGGGTCAAAAGGCCAAATTGTTGAAAGGTACATGCCAACTTCTGCCCACACACATGATTCAGATCACATGCAGTTTTTGCATCATAATAAAGCTGTCAGGAGCGAAAGGGAGGTCAGCTCTCTGGTGCTGCTAGACATCTGTAATCCATCTTCTCCATGCAAATGTGAGAATATCATACAATAAATGTTATGAAAGTAGACTTCAGGTTATTATACATAAGGAGTCACCGCATATGTAATTCTGCTGTCCTGGTTGTCACTGTGTGTGATATGTGCACAGAGGGCGACTGTGGAGAGCATGTGCTCATGCGATATACTGTATATATTATAGCCTGTCTGAGTTTTTGGTGTGATGTTTTGATAGTTGCTGTGTGTGATCTGGTTATGGGTAATTAAAGATGTCCTTTTGCACTCATTTAAACATCTCTGGTGGTTTGTAGCTTTAGATTCACCGTAACACTCACACACACACTGCTCTTGAGCTGCCAGACGTAAATAGCCATTGATCCACTGGTTTGTGTATCATCCTCTTCCTTATTTTTCTCCCTTTTCCCCCACAGCTGTTGTCCCAGCAGTCTCCCATGGCGAGGTGTGTTATCTAATGGAACACTCTTCAGCCTAATACACTGGCGAGAGTTCATAATCAATATTCATTAATTCATAGCATTCCTCTACAATATTTGCTTTCGAAGAGTGGTAATCTATAGTTTTTCATTTTTGAGCTTTAAAGAGACATACACTACCACTCAGAAGTTTGGGTTGGGTATCCATGTCCAGCTATTTTTAGCTGTACAAAACAGCTTGTTTTGCTGCTTGATGTTGTAAATTGGTGTGTCTTACCATATTATTACTGTTTTTGTGTCAGGGAATGTAGTTTTCAGAGGTTTTCAGGTGAGAATGTACTTGTTTATGGTTTAAATATAAGATGTGTCATTTGAACATTGCTTCAATGTTTTCAGACATGTGAGCTCCAGGGCATCAAAGGCCATTCAGTGCTCATGAACCTGCCGTGAGCAGCCTTACCTCAGCAAGATCTTCTGGAAGCTACTGCTGGCTCTGATGTGTCTATGATTAAACATGAGATATAATTCGTTTTTGGTAAATCTAACTTCTGCCTCATTAATCTATTATTTGTTCCAGAGCAAATATTTTAGGCAAAATCTCATGTTTATGCAAATTCAGAGTATATCAGAGTTCTGCCTTTGTACTTTTGACTGAATTGCTAAGCAAATTTTATAATTGCTGTTGTTAAATATTATTATTCAGTAATATTTTATATAAATATATAATAGTAGTATTTAATAATAGTGTTTAGTATTGAGAAACAATGTGTGTTCGTGATGGTGATTTTAGTTACATTGTTCCGCCATTAGATTGCAGTGAATATTGCCTTTATATTGAAAAATAAACGCTGTTGTAAACAGATGTTATTAAGTTAGTTATTATTAGTTTCAACAACAGCTTGATGCAACTAACAGCCTGAGCTAATGCCCTGATCAGTGCTGTCATCAGAAATCACCCCTAAACAGATGAAAGGATAGTACGACAAAGATAGTCATTTGTCCTCAGTGGACATTCAAACTAATGTTTTATAGTGAATATGAGATTGATCTGAAGAATGATTGCTGTATCAGATGCCGGTAATTTTTAATGAAACAACTCAATGTTCTTTTGTTACTAGTTCTAAAGTGACATTTCTGAATTAGTAATAGAGGTTTGGGCTCAGCTGTTAAACTGTCAAACTGAGATTTGAATCCATGGCAGAAGTAAGTAGTTCTGCAGAAAAGAGGGTTTTTAAAGGCACTCTTTTGTTGTTTCTTATGTATTCACTCGCAAACTGTCAAACTGTTATAAAAATGCAATATCACACTTGTAGACGTGCAAATCGGCACGCTGTAATTACCAATGGCTCTTGGCCGCATCTCACGTCTACTCGTGTGATATTGCTCATTTAATGCATCCATGCAGAACAAAAGTATTCTTCTCTTTCAAAAAAACGTACTCACCCCAAACTTTCAAATGGTAGTATAAATAAAAATGTGACAACCAGGGAAAAAAAAAAAAAACATCTTGAAGCATTCTGTACTGTAAAAGAGGATAGAGGTACAAGTTTTGGCCCCAGAAGGATGCAGCACTGTAACCTGAGAAACCTACTTTACCTCAAGTTTAAGCTAAGATCAGCGAGCCTCTGCACAGAGATCTCTCTAGAGGTGTCCATTTCTTTCTTCAGCATTCCTCGCCATTTCTCTCTCAGGGGTTTCTAGGTCATCTTACTTCTAATTCACTTCACAATGTTTGCTGAGGGAAAACAGCTGCATACATATACATACACACACATACATTCACTTTTATTATACACAAATATTTCATAACATCAATAAAATTAAAAATGTGTATAGATGCATATATGTGATCTTGGAGCACAAAACCAGTCATAAGGGTCAATTTTTTCGAAATTAAAGCAACACTAAGTAACTTTTTTTTACCTTAAAATAATGTTTCCGAACTCATGTCAGTGGTTCATCAACTCATAACAGGGTGAAACAGCACTTTCGTATTCGCTTTGCAACCCTCTATCAGCCATAACGGCACTATGTATTATAAAGTCATACAACATACTCTACCTTGTCACTGGACATCGTTATTTCCAAAGCCGCTCCTGGATAGCCTTTCAAACAAATAACGTGCATGTGACACGACGGTAGGCTAAATTATTTACGACAGCAGTAATGGACAATTCCGCTTCTAACCTGTAGAGGGAGCATTGAGGGAAAAGTTACTTAGGCTGTGTCCAAATTCAGGGTCTGCATCCTCCTTAGGATCCTTCCTACCCGGTTGAAGGAGGAGAGGTCCTCCGAAGACCGCAAAACCTGGAAGTAGGTGTCAGTGAATTTGGACAGCCTACACTTCTTTCAGTTCCCTCCCTTCCCCGTTGCTCATATCCTGTCGCCTAGCAACCGTGACAGCACTAAGCAAGAAGTAAGGTTATCTGTACTGCACAAAACAAAATAACTACTCTTTCATCCCTAAAAGCGTTAAAAACATCTTCAATCACTAACAAGAAATTAGCTGTGTGTAAGGGGATATTCACACAGGCAGTAAGAAAGAAGCTAGTTTACGAAAGTGATGTTTTTAACATATATACATACAAATGTAAAAAAAAAATAAGCTTAATACTAAAACCAAACGCCTAACTAGACAACCGCTGTAAAAAAATATTTTTTGAAACGCCAGTTTTTTTAAAACTTCCATCAGTACTACCGCTTGCTTCGTCCGCCATTATTTGAAAATTCTGGAAGCGCTCTGCCGAAAGGAATTGTGGGATAGGTAGGACGGGAAAGGATTCACCAGACCCATCCTTCAAATTCGGGGAAAAGGAGGACGTATTTGTGGGCCGCATTTGAAGGATCCTATGAATTTGGCCAGCCTTCGTCGCGGTGCTGTGACGTAACATCCTTCAAATGAGTCCTCCGAAGGATGTAGACCCTGAATTTGGACACAGCCTTAGAGTTGCTTTAAGATTTATACACCATCTGAAAGCTAAATAAAAAACTTACTATTGATGTATTTGCTTGGATAGGATAGGAATATCTGGCCAAGATACAACTATTTGAAAATCAGGAATCTGAGGGTGCAACAAAAATCTAAATATTGAGAAAATCACCTTTAAAGTTGTCCAAATTAAGTTCTTAGCAATGCGTATTACTAATCAAATATTACCTTTTGATATATTTATGGTAGGAAATTGACAAAATATTTTTACAGAACATGATCTTTACTGAATATCCTAATGATTTTTGGCATAAAAGTAAAATGTATCATTTTGACCCATACAACGTATTTTTGGCTATTGCTACTTAAGATTAGTGTTGTCCAGGGTCACAAATAACAATTTTTGGACCATTTTTTATTGTTGCAAATGTTGGGATGGTAGTGTAAACAGACAATAAAATCCCTCCAAAACAGGCTTTGTGTATTAATTGTTATGAAAAAATGTTCGGTGTGCCACTGAACACCGAGACAATCAGATTAAATCTGCATCTCGTGTCTACTCTTGCGCATAAAATCCTAGGAGTATTAGGCCTACATTGGAGAGAGTTTGGGTGTGAGTGTGTGTTTGTAAAAAATAGAGGTCAGCACCATCTTAATCTGAAGAGACTTCTCTGTAGTGGCATTATGTGAACCACAGCTAATGAGAAGAGACTTAGCTCCGAGCTGAAAGTGACCCTGCGAAGCCCCTACCTGCTCTTTAGTACTGAATATAGAATCAGGAGACGGGACCCGATGACACAGCCAGGTGTGGATCTCCCGAAAATGGCACTTTCTCTTGGTGTGAGCTGGACAGATGAAGAAGCAAGTGCAAAAGGCTGCGGCCGTGACTGTTCCCGCCTTTCCCTCCTAGCTCACGCCTCGGCATCCCACCGCGCAAGCCTCTGGCCCTGTCGCCATGGTAACCAAATGAAGTAAATGCTTACAGGAGGGTTCTCTTTTTCCACCCGTCATTGCCTAAGTGTTCTTCTCACCATATCTTTTTTTAACAACAAGTTTATGGAGGACAGCATTAGTGTTTCTCTTGAAAGGGTAATCACACTTGCGTCACTTGTGTCCAACTAGTACTTTATGGTGCTTTTTGGAGTCATTAAACAGTCATGTGGATAAAATCCAAACTGTGAAATCAGGGGCTGACCATCTGCTCTATTATAAAACAGCAATGTGGACAAACACCTATGTCACATGTACTGGACGCCACATCTACTGGACGCCACTCTCCACAGCTGTAAACTGTATCAAAAAGCATCATTTGTGAATGCAAACACTGATCCTCAAATCTGGCCCACAAGATCCATTTTCCCGCAGAGTTTAGCTCTAATCAAACACACCTGAGCATGCTAATTAAGTTTTTCTATTCTTAGAGAATCACAGGTAGGTGAGTTTGATCAGGGTTGGAGCTAAAGTCTCCAGCGCATTGAATTAAAGTATGATGTTATTCCATTTGTGCATGAAAACTTACCTTCATGTTGTTTCAAATCGAAATGCAATAAGTTTAGTCTTCTAAAGCCATATAGTAGCTTTGTGTGATGAACAGACTGAAAAAAAAACATGCCTTTCAGTAGAGTTGGGGTACTTGGACTTGGTTTTTTTGTCCTGTGAACTGCATGAAAAAAATAATGGCATACAGGTTAAGAATGACTAAGGGAGAGTAATTAATGCTAGATTGAAAAATAAACCCAAACAAATAGCTATACGGTTGAGGTGAAAAGTTTACATACACCTTGCAGAATCTGCAAAATGTATGATATTTCACATAAAAGACATTTACATAAAGTCAAGATATTTTTCCAACAATGACTATATGATTTTGAGATCCATCTTTTCACACTGTGGACACCCGAGGGACTCGACTATTGCAGAAGGTTTAAACACAGAAGGAAAAACAATGCATTAATAGCTGGGGGTGAAAACTTTTGAACAGAATGAAGATGTGTGCATTTTTCTTATTTTGCCTAAATATCGCTTTTTTTTGTTTTGTTTAATACTGCCGTTTAGAAGCTACAGAAAATACTTACATGTTTCCCAGAAGGCAAAATAAGTTAAATTTACCCTGATCTTCAAATTCCAAAAGTTTTTACCCCCTCCTCTTACTGCATCGATTTTTCCTTCTGAAGCATCAGTGAGCATTTGAACCTTCTGTCTCTCAGATGTCCTCAGTGTGAAAAGATGGACCTCAAAATCATACAGTCATTGCTGGAAAGGGTTCAAATATACAAAAATGCTGAAAAAACAAATAATCTGTAGGACCTGTAAGAATATTTTTTGAAGAACAGCAGGCAGTTTAACTGTTCAGGACAAACAAGGAACTCGTGAACTAAAAAACTCATTAAAAAAAAAGCGCTGTGGATCATTCAAGTAATAACACAGTATTAAGAATCAAGCATATGTAAACGTTTGAACAGGGTAATTTTTAAAAATTCAACTATTATTCTCTTTTGTGGACTCTATGTAAACGTTTTTTATGTGAAATATCTTATTCAGGTCAGTACTAAATAAACAATCACATGCATTTTGTATGAGCCCTCTTATTTTGGTAAAATAATTCTGAAAGGGGGGTGTAGCTGCAAAGTCCTTTATTCTCTTTGAGGGCAGGAAAAAGATCGGTTCTTACACGTCAGCTTTATTTATTTTAACAACAAACGACAACACGGTAAGAAAACTGTTTCTCCCCTGACTCCTGCCCGCACCATTACCTAAAACCAGCGTAACAAGTGCGTAGCAGTTAAAGAAACATAACAGAAAAATATACTGTAGGTTATTACATAAAATCAACACACAGAAGCAGTTATAATACAAACAATTAACATATTAAATTGGCTCTTACATACCAGCCCCTAATTGTCTTTGTGTTCAACAACAATTACCAACTTATTTATACCAAAGAGCCAAACAAATCTCTTAAAGATAACACACAGTCTTGATGAATCTCAAGACTACAAAAAAAAAACATTTAAGGTCATTTTAACCTGCAATAAACTTATAATGGATCCTTCAATTAGTATTGTGTGCAAGAGACTATAAGTCTGCCTCTAAAAGCAGACACAGCTTAGTAACAGGCCGTAAAAGAGTGTTCGTGTTGGTTTTCACTTGGGCTTGCCGCACAAGACCCTTGTTGTCTGTGAATGTTTCTAGCACACGTCCCATTACCCAAGAGTTTCGCGGAGCAGAATCATCAGCAACCAATACAATGTCCCCAGGCTTTAGATTTTTCATTAGGCTTTGCCATTTTTGTCTTTCTTGCAAGTCTGGTAGGTACTCCTTGACCCAGCGCTTCCAGAATAGATCAGCCATATACTGAACTTGGCGCCACCTACGTCTGGAGTATAGGTCTGCTTTGTCAAAAACACCAGGAGACATTGACGGTTTTACTTTCAGCAGTAGCAAATGATTTGGAGTGAGGGCCTCCAAGTCATTTGGGTCATTGGACACCCTAGTGATGGGACGGCTATTGATTATTGCCTCCACCTCACATAAGAGTGTTTGAAGACTTTCTTCATCAAGAGACTGCTGCTTTACCGTGGAGTTGAGAATTTTTCGGACGGTGCGTATTTGCCGCTCCCAAACTCCTCCATGGTGGGATGCAGTTGGGGGGTTGAAAATCCACTGCACACCCTTTGCAAGCAATGTCGCTTCAATCCTGTCATTATTCAAACTTTGTATGGCCTTTCTCAACTCCCTTTCCGCCCCAACAAAATTTGTTCCATTGTCAGACCTGATTGTTTGAACCTGACCCCTTCTAGAAACAAATCTCCTCAGTGCATGAATGCACGAGTCAGTATCCAAAGAGCTAGCAATCTCAATGTGAACAGCTCTTAACGTCAGGCAGGTAAAGATTACCCCATATCTTTTAACCAATGTCCTTCCTCTTTTTATTTCAAATGGGCCAAAATAATCAATGCCTACATTTGTGAATGGGGGATCGTCTGGTAAAAGTCTGTCACGAGGAAGGTCAGCCATGAGTTGTTTGCCTAGATTGCTGTGCTGGCGTTTACAAACGGTGCACTGAGACAGAATTTTTCTGATGGCCGTTTGCGCCTTTGGAATCCAGTATTTCTCTCGCAACTTTGACAACATGTGATTACGGCCACTGTGACCTACATCTACATGGATTGATCTTAAGATCAGATGTGAAACATGGTGGTCCTTTGTCAAGATTGCAGGATGCTTGGATTCCTCAGGCATAGCTGATCTGCCTAGCCTGCCACCTACTCTTAGGATTTTGTCTTGTAAAACTGGTGACAACCTGTAGAGAGCGCTACTGCGCTTCACAGTTTTACCTTGTTGGAGGACTTTGATTTCTTCTGGAAACATACTTGTTTGGCTGTAGCGAATGATCTCTTTCTCAGCATTTTCGGTGTCGCTTACAGTCAATGTAACACCTGACAGTGAAGCTTTGAAAGCTTTCATTTCCCTTTCAAGTTCAGAATTCGCTGATAAATCGTGTCTTGAAATGTGCCATAGCTCTTTCCTTTTCTCCATCAATGTCTTCAGAATGCTTTTAAATTTGAGGAACCATGCAATGGCTCTTTTCAAACGATACCAATCTGAGTAATGTGAAAAGAACTGAGAAGTACAGTCATAATTGTCTGCACACACTGCGTTGACTGAGACTTCCTTAACCTCAAGATCATTGTCAGACATCTTAAGAGTGTGACTTGGAATTTTTGGCCACTCTGATTCTGGCTTTGTCAGAAAGGATGGACCTGTGAGCCATGAATTTGCTTTAAGGAAAGCATCTACAGTAAGTCCTCTTGAGGCAATGTCGGCTGGGTTGAAAGAAGAACTCACATACCTCCATTGTGACACCTTAGAGAGCTCTCTTATCGCAGTTACCCTGTTGGCAACGAATGTACGGAACCTTGTGCTTTCATTGCTGAGATACTTCAGGACTGAAGTACTGTCTGTCCAAAATACAGACTCCTGAAGAATCAAGTCCAATTCCGATTTCAGCACATTGTCCATTCTAGCAGCCATTGTAGCTGCAGTGAGCTCTAGACGGGGCACGGTAACCGACTTAACTGGAGCAACCCTTGCCTTACCCATAACAAAGGCACAATGTTGGTTACCTCTGTGATTTTCCATAAGCAAGTATGACACCGTGCCATACCCCAGCTCACTGGCGTCTGCAAAATGATGCAGCTGTGCTGCAGTGACTTCACCAAAGTTAAGTGGCTTTATGCATCTCTCAACCCTAAAGTCATTCAAGTTCTGAAGACTAGCCAACCACAGGTTCCACTGCTGTTTGAGAGTTTCTGGAATATTTTCATCCCATTCGTGTTTTGTTCTACAAAGCTCTTGCAGTATTTGTTTTGCAGGAAGAATGACTGGAGAAAGTATTCCAAGCGGATCATAAATGGAGCTGACCATAGACAAGATACCTCTCCTTGTAAGGGGCCTTTCCTGTAGGGTTACTTTGAACTGCAAAGTATCCGTCTCTACACACCATTGAACCCCTAGGGCTCTTTCCAATGGCAACTTGTCTTTCTCCAGATCCAAGTCCTTCACTGTCTTTGCTTTGCTCTCCTCACTTACGGAAGCAAGTACAGCACGACTATTGGACATCCACTTGGTCAAATTAAATCCTCCTGATGCACACACCTCCCTCAATTCATGCATCAGAGCAATACCCTGCTGTTTAGTAGCCACAGACGTCAAACAGTCGTCCACATAAAAATTCCTAAGGACTGTCTGGATTACCTCTGATCCGTACTGAGCACTGTTGTCTTTTGCACAGCTTTGTAGAGCGTAGATTGCACAACTTGGTGAGGATGTGGCACCAAATAAGTGAACGGTCATTCTGTATTCCTCCATTTCCTGAGTAGTGTCACCTTTAGGCCACCAAAGGAATCTCAACAGGTCTTTGTCTTTAGAAGGAACTCTAACCTGATGAAACATCCCTTCTACATCTGCTGCAAGGGCTATTGGCTTATGTCTGAATCTCATCAGCACACCAATGAGAGAATTATTTAAGTTGGGTCCCTGTAACAGCTGTGAGTTGAGTGATTTTCCTTGGTAGGTAGCTGCACAATCAAACACCACTCGAAGTTTGTGTTTTTGTGGGTGATACACCCCGTGATGGGGGATGTACCAGATTCTGCCAGGGTTTCCTTCGATTTCGCTTGCAGGGACCTTTTCAGCATGACCTTTCAATAGCATGTCCTCCATGAAACTACAGTAGTCCTTGTGGAAATCTGAATTTTTTTTGAATTTCCTTTTCAAAAATTGAGCACGGAGAGAAGCAACACCGTAGTTGCTGGGAAACACTACATCCCTTTTCTTCAATGGAAGGTCAATGCAATAATGTCCATCAACAAGCTTAATGGACTGTGATACTGACTCCATAAACTGCTTGTCTTCTATGGACATTTCCAACTTTTCAGCTTGTTTACACTCAGGAAAATCATAACTCATTTGCTGTTGAACTAGGTTCTCCAGACTTAACACTGAAATCCTGTTTGCCATCACATGTGGCCATCCTGTGGGTTTGCTAGTTTGGATGTTCTCTCTCTCCAAAGGTCCATTTACAATCCAGCCCAAGATGGTCTTGACAGCGTAAGGTCCATCACCTCTGCTGTTGATGACTTTCCATGGCTCAAGAATCTTGGGTACATTCGTTCCTATTAGTAAGCCGATTCCTGCATCGATCTGAGGAAGATGCACCTCTTCAAGGTACTTCCATTTCTTAACATCCTTCTGTTGTGGAATGTTTTCTCTTTTAACTGGAATCTCCCTTTGTGAGAACACCTGAGGGAGATCCACAAAATTGTTCTCATTCAGTCCGCTTATTTCGAGTTCAGTGAAAACATGTGTACCGACAGACCTTTCCTGTCCCATAGTACGCAGCAGGATGTTTGTTTTCCTACCAGTTAGCTTTAATTCCTTCATTAGTTGTTCTGTGCAAAATGTCGCAGAACTTCCCGGATCCAAGAAGGCATAGGTCGTAACCTCATTATTGCTCTTTTTAGACTTAACTCTAACTGGTACGATGGCCAATGAGCAGACTAAATGACCAGCCCCAGTACAGCCACAAGTTTCGCTGGTTACGGTACCTAACTCTGTGACAGCTGTGGAGCTTTCTCCATCCTGGGATCCTGGAAGTACTGGCTTCTTTTCTGGGAGATGAAGGACGGTTGGATGTTTTAGTGAGCATTTCTGACAAGTGAGTCTTTGCATACAACCTTTACTCATGTGACCTGGTAACAAGCAACCATAGCATAACCTCTTAGATTTCAGAAAGTCAAGTTTTTCCTTGTGTGGCTTATGCTTAAGAACATTGCAAACATCCAATCCATGTCCTTTATTACAGCATAAGCAGATGGTTCCATGGTTTGCTTTTGCTCCATCCCTTTCCTTTGTTCTTTGGGGTTTCAATTCTGGAACAAGTGCCACACTTGTTGCAAATGTGGTTTTCCTCTCTTTCATTTGTAAGTTAATTGATTTGTTGGTTTTGAATTTGAAATTGTCCTTTGACATTTTGTTGTCTTGAATGTTACCAAACAACGGATGTGAAGCAATCTTTGCCTGTTTGTCTACAAAACTAACCAAGTCTGTGAATCGTGCTCTCAAGCCTTTCCTTTCTTGAAGTTCACAGGCAACTACTCTCCACCTTTCCCTCAACTTGAAAGGAAGCTTTGATACAATTGCACGCATGTTGCTTGGACTGTCCATCTCTTCCACGTATTCCACACTGTCAACTGTGTTGCGACAACCAGTAAGGAAAAGAGCAAAATCTGTTAAGGCTTTGTTATCCTCAGGCTTTAAAGCTGGCCAGTTCAGGGCCTTTTCTGTATAGGCGGTGGCAATTGTGTACTCATTGCCAAAATGTTGGTAGAGTAGTCTCTTTGCCTCATTGTAGCCCCTTTCAGAAGGCATGTGTTGACAACTGCGTACCAGTACCTTAGGTTGCCCCATGGTGAACTGCTCTAAGAAGTACAATCTGTCTTTGTTATTTGTTGTCTTACTCTCTACTCCATGTTCAAAGGCTCGCATGAAAAATGTGAACTCAAGCGGGTCTCCACTAAAGACTGGAATATCCATAGGTGGCAGAGTAGATAAAGACTGCTGTCTCATGAAAACCTCAGCAATGTCGTTTTGACGTTGCATTATGTTGAAAAAACTACCTGTATCAACATGTGCAGGAATGCTGGTATCTGCCCTTGGTAGCTTTGATTTAGCAAAATATTGTTGCCCACCACTGACTGTTGAAAGTGCATCAGCGTCTTGTGCTAACTCACGACAGTATGCTTTTGGACGTACCACATGATCAGATGTAGCTTTAAGATTTTCTGTAGTTGTAGTAGCCCTTGCTGCACCACCGGAAGCACTACGAGCTGGTTCGTACATGGACAGAACCTGAAGTTTGGCTTCCGCTGCAGCAATAGCCGTTTGGAGCTCTAAATCCTCCTTCTTTGCTTTGAGCTCAGCTTCCTCCCTCTCAAGCTCTTGTTTCTGTTTTAAGGCATTAGCTCGGGCCAACAACTCTGCCCTTTCAGCTTCAATTTTTAACCTGGAAGAAGCTGTAGATGACACACACGAAGCCACTTGACTACCAGATTTTTTTGGAAAGAGGGGAAGTTGTGAAGAAGAAATAATCATTGAGGCACTGTCAGTACAGTCAACCTCTGCATCACATTGCTCTGCCTCTTTGGATTGGAGTTTAACTCTTTCAACCCAATCTTTGACCTTGTCTACAAAGTTCTTAACCGCTTGAGACTTAGGTTCAAACCAATATAACTGATCTAAATATGCTTCATCCTCTGACATAAGTTCTCTGGTTGCATTATTAATGTCTTGAAATGCAAGAAATAACTGTGCAAACTCACCATTTATGCATTCATACACAGTGTCAACATTACCAGAGTCCACAAGCAAAGTTTCAATTTCTCTCATTTGCCTTGTTAAATGACCCAGCTTAGCTTTCCTTGTTCCTGTCAGCTGGTTAAGCCGGTCCTCTTGCGCTTTAACAGTCATCTTTGGCACTCTTTTGGATGCCGTGTTAGCGTCCCCTGTTTCCATAGTAATCAACACTCACGTTCAAAGCGCGCACTGTGTTTTTCACGAAAACAGACGAGATCGCCCTCCAGCGATGCCGTGCGGAGGTGCAAACATGACGCAGTTCAATAATATCCAAAGTCCAATAATACCCTAAATGTCCAAAAAAGAGAAACGGCAAATACCAAAGTCCGATCAGCAAAATACTATCAGTGTAATCCAAATGCCATCGGAGAATCTCAGCCGCAATAGTCCTTTATAATACTAATATTGCGTCCGATGATGCGTGAATACTCCTAATCCTCTCGTTAAAACAAAAATGTAGCTCGTTTCGGACGAAAAGGATAAGTTTTCTTACTAATGTAGCTGCAAAGTCCTTTATTCTCTTTGAGGGCAGGAAAAAGATCGGTTCTTACACGTCAGCTTTATTTATTTTAACAACAAACGACAACACGGTAAGAAAACTGTTTCTCCCCTGACTCCTGCCCGCACCATTACCTAAAACCAGCGTAACAAGTGCGTAGCAGTTAAAGAAACATAACAGAAAAATATACTGTAGGTTATTACATAAAATCAACACACAGAAGCAGTTATAATACAAACAATTAACATATTAAATTGGCTCTTACAGGGGGTGTAAACTTTTGACCTCAACTGTAGTATATATTTAGTTCACCTAAAAAGAGAGATTTTTAGAATTGTCTTAGTCTTTCAGTCAGTGGTAACCATATTCTTTAAAATATCTACTTGTTGTTCTCAGAAGAAAGAACTACATACAGGTTTGGAACAACGCAGAGGTGAGAGAATGATTTTCCCAGAATTGCACAAAGCTTGGAATCAATATTAACATTTCAACAGCCATCAATTGTCTTAAAGTGAGGGGTGAATATTTGACAGCAAGAGAGAGATTCTAACTTAACTAAATATATTGTCTTCATCATTTTATTCTGCAGATCTACAAAACCATCTGGTCAAACAAGCTGTTATTGATTGCAGAGGGCATCTAGAGCTTAAGCCTCTGAGAAGTTATCTGTGGTCCTGACAGATTGCAGACATGACCTGACAGTTAATTATCACCCGTGGAATGACGTCACAAGCGTTAATACTGGGGCGTGAAATTAGTCAGTGCAGTGTCTCCTAATGTTTAAAACCCAATTTCACATTCATTGTCCCTAAAATGACAATGATTCATGGCTAATTGAGCTTTATGTGAAAAAGTAACACTCAAACATGTCTGTTTTACAGAGATGAACACTCTGGTAAGACAAAAAAACAAAAAAAAAACAATGAAAAGTAATAAAAGATCAGTCAAAAATAGTTTACCTTTTAATTTGATATTGTATTTCATCAACAGTGCACTGCCATATGGAGTAAAAAACAAAGTACTGGATGAAGTTGCCACTGGGTCATGCAGGAAAAATCCTCATTTTATTTTTTCCCTCGTTCTTTGTACTGTAACTACATAGTAGTTGGTTTTCTAGGTATATGTGGTGTTAAGACGGAGAACAAATATACTCCACGTTATGATGCAACACACATCTTTACTACATCGCTCAGTGTGACAGTTCTGACACAGGATATGACTGATGCCGGGAGCTCTGGGCTCTTTTCAAACGACACATACTGAATTCAGAAACAGACGATACAGCAATGAACACGCTATATATTACTTGCTATTGTAGACAATTAAGAAAAATATGGATTATGGATGCATTTTATCATTGCAAATGTTATTATTCTTCAAAATCCTGCAATCGATTCATGTAAAATCAGTTTTGTTTGTAGCACTAGGTCATGAGTTCCCTCAGGAATTTCAAATGAGTTAGCAGTTTAACAATTTAAAATATAATTTTAAATAAGAAGCCTAATTTAACTGATTCTCCTTATATCCACCTTTTCCTAAATAACCGATGAGCGCCGCCACAATGGATTCTAACTTCCGTTTGAATGCTCTTGTGTTTTGGTCTTCACAGAAATCCAGATCGACTGAATTAAACTGAAAGTTTATCAATATAACTAAATATAGAAATGTGTGCAACAGTTTTGCTGTTGTTAGCTGACAGTAACAGCAACAAGCTTACGAAATTCCTGTAAAGTTGCAAAGTATGCATCATGTCACCTTCCCGCTCATTAAACTATGACAGATGAGTTACTGCAAATAAGAGAGTTATTTTGACACTGTAAAGTGACAAAACTATGGCTCCATTTGCTTTTTAGGGGTTTAAACATGTAGCACTGAAACCTTATTGTAATTGTTAGAATGGCTAAGGATCAGCAATCTGAATCTCAAAATAAAACTGATCATGCAGACCAAACCGTAAGTCGTAGAGACTTGAAACTTGGAGGGATGGTAGCATTACAACACTGAAAACATCACCAAGGCTCATCCCAATCAGCCTGACAGGGGCGCTACAGTGATCAAAAGTACGAAATCACTCATAACTCCAAAACCGCCAGTCGCAGACTCAAGTGTCGCCGGAATCCTTGGCTCACACCAGGACAAAATGGATTTGATCAAGATACAGGTGAAAATTTCAGGTATTTTGGATATTTTAAAAAACCTTTGCCGACTAGTCCTAGGATTCTCGTCCGATCGGAATCAATAATTATAAAAAAAAAAGTTGAACTTTCGACTTACCATCGCAAAGTGACCAAAACGTTTGAAAGTGGCTCGGCCACTTTTAGCAAAACTCCTAAACGGAATGCAATATCTTCGTCAAACTCAAAACACTTATGTAAGATCTCAATCTGAGGTCACAGGACAAAAATCGCAGAGCTTGGCCACTTGGTGGCGCTATGATAGGGGAAAAAACACAAAAATAACTAATCTTATGCAACTATCAACATGAAAATCGCTTGTCGTCTTGGTTCAAAGTTCCACAAGTGTCTATAAGGACATTTGTGTATGTATAAACATGGCCGCCATTGCCCGATGACGTTTGACCACCTTTTAGACAAGGTTAACGGAGACTGATTGGAATGAAATTTGGTGGGCCTGTTTGACTAATGGCCCCAAAGGTCTGTGAGACATTTGAAAGAAATCGGCCACTAGGGGGGGCCATGTCGCATTTTTCAAGGGCGCAAATCATTGTACATTGCAAGTTTTTTCGCACATACATGTGATATTCATATCATATAATATTATAGAACTCCTCATTACAGACAACTTTGGCTCTAGAACCACTGCTGCCAATCAAATCATTTGTTAAGTGGTTGAGAAAATGTAAAAAAAAAACACTTCTGCGAACATGTCCTAGGTTTTACGCTGGGGAAAAAAAAACACTGTAGTACAATTCTCTGGACTCTCAAGGTTAATAATTATCAAAAAAGTTTTGATATTTACCCTTTAGAAAGTCGTTTAGAAAAGGGGCCTGTCCAAATTTACCAAAAATCCTATAAAGCCTAAAGGAAAACTCAAAACTTCACAAACCTGGTGAGCACATGCTACAGGTGATTCTAAACAAGCATGCAAAGTTTTAAGAAGATCTGCTATAACAGTCGTAAAGATTAAAAAACATACTTTTCCATGGTACATTTTTTTTTTTTTTTTTTAAATCATTGATTTACTGTAGGTGGTTACAGATTTGCTAAATAATGTCTTTTTCATGTGCTTAAATGCCTTAATGCGCTTGAACCCCGGTAATCGCTGCTTGCAGCTATATTTATAACCGTTTTCATATATATCGGTATATTATCGGCTTAGAAAATACATTTATTTGACTAGAAGCACCAGAGACCGGAAATGTAAAGCATCGTTCCAGTCAGGCGAGACTTCAGCATTCAGGAAAAAGGTGGATAGCATCTTGTTACCAACACAATTTTCTTTCACATTTAAGGTTTGTCTGTTTATAATGTATGTAGGATAAACATGTTGTCTATTCATATAGTTTACTCTCATTCTTATTACTCTCTCTTATTTTATTCATTAGGCAAAACATGCGAAAACCCATTTGAAATTCCAATTGGAAACCATGCCGAGGTCTGCATACAAATTGACATGACTAAATTGCTTTATTGTCATGGCATAGTAAGCATCTATAACATTTGTTTATCATTTGAATTTTTAACGATAATACCTCATTTCACTTGCAAATACATAGATATTTATGTATGATTTTTTTTTTTCTGATTGGTTGAACAGCTATAAATATTAGAGCATATATATATGAAAAAACATGAAATCATTCAATATGACAATATTATAGCTGCAGGTTTGATTTCTGCTGATGATACCATGCTACAGTCTAGCTTTGAAAGATTGTGCATATGGGTCAACCGTGTCCTGACACCAGAACATTTACATTACATTAATATGCATTCGTGCTTCTTACATCCAACACAATATGATGGCTGAGGTTGTGTGAGCAGAATAGAATTCTTTTAAAATAAGATGGTCTTCGAATCACAATGATTTCTTTTCCCATCCCCAACATTTTTGAAGGCTAGCACGCTGTCTGCTTCATTTCACAGATCCAATTAATTATTCATGCACTGCAAAAATGAAGTTGTGATACCTGTCTGGGAAAAAGAACTGTATATTCTTGAAATAGTACATTTCAAGAATGTGATTCTTGAAACTATAAAAAAGACATTTTCCTAATTCTACAGACTGATGAAGCCCTTTCAAATAAGGACTGAAAAAACAAACAATCAAATGTCTTTTTCTGACATTCGAAACGTTTCCCCCACATGGTCTACTAACAAAATAATCTGCTTGGAATTGATGGAATTGACACTATGAACAGAAACGTATGCCATTTAGTTATACACTGTATTATTATTAGTCGACACTAGACAGCAATCTGAAGACACGTGAATATCCAGTGGGCTTAAAACATATTTGGACACTTAAGTGACACTTAAAAATGCGTGAACATCATTAGCAATTGAAGAATGCAGAATCTTTTCTCAGTACAAATTGTTTTTACCATATGGTCTCAAGGCAATTTTTCCTGTGTATATATTTAATTTAGTTTAAATTTGTTGACAATATCAAGGCATATTTAATTTTTTGGTAACACTTTACAATAAGGTTCATTAGTTAAACATTAGTTAATGTATTAACTAACATGAACTAACCATGAGCAATACATTAGTTACTGTTTTTACTAATCTTCATTAACGTTAGTTAACGGAAATACAGTTGTTCATTGTTTGTTCATGTTAGTTCACACTGCATTAACTAATGTTAACAAGATTTTAATAATGTATTAGTAAATGTTGAAATTAACATTAACAAAGATTAATAAATGCTGTATAAGTGCAGTTCATTATTAGTTCATGTTAACTAATGTGGTTAACTAATGTTAACTAATGAACCTTATTGTAAAGTGTTACCAATTTTTTTTTTATTGAAACCAAACAGACATCTTTTTGTGACATGTTGTGCTTTGCTTGGTTCAGTACGTTGTTACATATTTCAATAACAATATATAAGTCTGACTTAAATGCCCAAATACTTTTTGGTCCTACTGTACGCCTTTTCAAATATACTTTTAAGACATGAATATACAATGACATTTGTAGTATGTACTTATCTCCATCTCATAGATATCGCCTTTAGTCACATTAAGGATATTATATATCGTTATATGTGAATAGTACCGTTATTACGCTAAATAAATGTAATCTTGCTAAGATCACAGACTTTCTTTAAAGAAAAATAAATCTATATTTTAAAACACATTAACCTCAGTCCCTCAGTCAAAGCGTTCTTTGGCAGATCTGGGTTGAACCAGTGTACCTGGTGGTTTGAGGGCCAGCGTAACTTAGGTAGGACCATTTTAAAGTGCGGTATTTGACAAGACTATTCACATTAAGCTCTATTCTAAATCTCTTCCCATTCTTTGAAGGAAAATGGCTTCCATCACATAAACTTGGCTGTATAAAGTTGCAACATTTGACTTCTGGTTCACCTTGTACTGTATATAGTGATTCCTTTTCAACGATTATCATTGCTTCTCTAAGCCATTGCTGTCTACCTGTGCTAATTTGGCACAATCAACATGTAGCACAGTTGTATAACAGTTGCTAACTTTATATTAACTCTACGGACACAAGTATTCAACAACACTGAAAACTCTACTGCAGGACAAGATCTCCTTTAACAAGTACTGTAAATCCCTGGAAGTTTGCATACTAAGGCTTGCTTTCAGACCAAACATCCTTTGATTTCGAGGGTACTGTGTCCGTACTGGTCACTTTGTTAGCGCTGACACTATCAATCAGCTTATTTCTGCTCAGGTTCTACCTGGTGTCTGTTCAGTCACGCTGTTTGTTTGAACTCTGTCAGGAGCTGGCAGCTCTGAATCATATTGAAGGTTGTTCAGCTCTAACCTCCCTCCTCATTCTTCACTCTCCTCCTCGTCTCCTTTAGCGCCCTTGCTCCAGCGCTGAAAACAGTGGACGGTGGACGCCAGGAAGAAGCTGGCCATGATGGCGGCCACTGAGACGGAGATGCCCGAGAAAATGATGATGAGGAAATCGGTGAGGGTGAGGGTGATCTGGCACTCCCGAAAACTGTCCTGGGAGAGCTGGCTGAGAGGCACACGGCGTCCGTCGGTGGGCAAAGAGCACTCCATACCCTCTATACCTGTATAAGCAGCACAAAAACAGTAGTTTTTAGTTAGATCAACTAGTTTTTAGTTAGACATTTGGATTAAAGGTGCCATAGAATGCATTGATACAATATTTTAAATTGTTCTCTGATATCTACATAGAAGGTATATGGCTTAGGTAAGGGCAAGAATTCTCCAGAAAGGGTTCATAAGTCCATTTGCAACCCTAGGATTCATTCCTAGAATGAAATGGTCTGTTATTACCTTATTTGGAAGGTTCATGAATAATAATGATGAGCTCTGCTCTGATTGGCTGTTTCACAGAGCCGCTCATTTAGCTCTCAGAGCAGTAAGGAAACACATGGAGATGGAATGCATGATAACTTTGTACTTTTACTTTTGAGATTTGTAATGTTCTGTGTAACGTTATACTACAGCGGCAGTACTTAGCACATTTGACAAGTTTAGATGCTGTCAGCGGTGATCAGGATCTGCTAATCATTCGCCATGGTCCGCACAGTCACCTCTCCTTACTCTGTTTATGTGGTAAGTGAAATTTTATGTACTGCAATGTAACAGGCTAGCGCTAGCAAGAAGAAAACCGTGTCTCTTTAGTGGCTTGCCTCATTTTATTAGAATGTCTTATTTGTTTTCCGTGCCTTTCTGAGTATAGACACCAACCCATCCCTGCACTTAACATCTCCTGCACAACCTGGAACATAACTTTTATTTCCGTGATCTGCCATTTTCGCTATTGTCCTAGCTTTGTTTTTTCACAATAGCCTACATGCAGAACTTCTGATAATTCGGTTATGCAAATGTTGGGGGCGTGACTATTAATGATCCCGAGACCCTCTTTTTCAGTGGTCTTTTGCAAACACCAGATTTATATAAGAAGGAGGAAACAATGGTGTTTGAGACTCCATGTATACAGAACTGTTATTATTCAACTATGCCAAGGTAAATACAGTTTTACATTCTAACGCACCTTTAAGATCATAACTACATGTGATTTTGTTTAGACAGATTTAAGTCTAAAATCCCTTGGTGTCTTCTTACTGTACTTTTCACTGCATTGGCTTTTGGAAAATAGTAAGCATTAGAGTGTGAGTTTGGAAAAAGGGCACCCTGAGCTTCAAAAGGTGGTCCTTCTGAACCATAAAATTATAAAAGGGACACCACTGTTTCCTGGGTTGTGCATTGTGATTGCCATTTAAATTTTTATTCAAGTTTTACTGCAATTCACATTTCAGTGTAAGAGTTAATTAAACTGAAATTAAAATAAATGTATACTAATTTTTAATTTGAAAAGCACAACAAAGCTTAACAGTCTAGTTGAAAGCCTTGAAATTTGCAGGTGTAGATACACTGTATTTAAAATGTTACAAACAATCCGGAAAAAAAGCATCACAGTTTTCACAAAAATATTAAGCATAATGCATTTTGTGTGTTTTATATGCTAAAATAGAAAACAGTTATTTATTTATTTTTTTTATTACAATTGACCCTTCGCAAACAGCTTGATTGACAGGCAATCTGACCAATCATAATGCAGAATCCATCACTTTGTCCAACACACAAACCAGACAGGAGAGTAGATTAACATTGGTGGACTTGAAAAATTAAATAATTTGTGTATGATGTCTTTCTGCGGTGTAAATAAAATACGTTCTGATGTTCATTCATGTTTATTTTGTGCTTTAAGTAAATAAGAAAAGATGATCAGTTCACGTGTCGATTTATCGAATAAGGCAATACACTGATCTGTCATGACACATTAAAGAGTCACAAAATGGTATTTAATATTTGAATTCACACTTACTGAACTGTAATGGAGCCAATTCTTAAAACTTATTTCAACAACAACACTAATATATATATATATATATATACCTCAGCGCTTCGTGACCTGATTTCATTGAGCTAAATACACAACAGACAGAATAACGTAATGACCTTAATGGCTTTATTAGTTTACATCCAAGGACTGGACAAACATATTGTATGGCCACTCAGATCAGATTCATCTGACACAAATGGAATCCATGGACTCGTTTCAAGAACTTTTTAAATATTACAGATGGAAACGAAATGGCAGGGCCTAAAATAGCTCTCATGTTTATTTATGCCGCTATTTGACCAGGACAGGAGTCAGATTGTCAGCACTCACTCATTTAAAACAACACACAAACACACACACATACACACTCTCAGTATGGCCCCGCTGATTCACTGCTGCGTGTTAATGAGACTGAATCAAGGGCATATAAGACTTGGGCACGTCGACTGCACATAATCACGAAATCCACTGAGAGGAATATCCGACAACAGCTTTCAGCTGCACAGAGAAATATAATCAACTCGCATTATATAAATGTAAATTATATATTTGTGTATGCGAGTAGATGTTAATAAGAGTGTGATTAGAGTTTACACGGAGGGAATCTAACAGAGAAAAAAACGCATCTTCATCTAAATGAGCGGAAAATAAAAAGAAATAAGGAAGAAGAGTAAACGAGTTCTGAAGATGATATCAAGGCAGGCTTGTTTTCTTCTATGGCTGATTGCTTAGACGCAAGAAATAAAACAGCGGGAGCATGTCATGAGATCCAAAGATGATAAAACAAGCAATGGGCTTTTCACTCTCTCGCAGTCAGAACGTGCGGTCTCACAGAAGAATGGGAGTGATGACATGTTCGCTCTCATTGCTTTTAACAGCCAGGTCATCTGATGCACTGGAGCGTGAGGCTCTGTGTGGGAGATGTAACTATATCCAGAGCTAACTCACAGTTTGTGTGGGATATCTGCACAACGGCAGAAGACGACAGAGGTGTGAATCTAGCTTCTCTCATTTTCACTTGCTCTGTACTGTAAAACACTGCAAGCATTTTACATGGTTTGACTAACCTTTTACAGTAAATTACTATGTTTAGAATTTTACTATGAAATCAGTGCACACAAGGTCATATTCACTCATTCGAGAACATATACCATTAGCATTTCATTTTTTTCACTACAAATATCAGCAGAACTGTTTTGCATCTCTGAGCAACACAAAACAGTGTTTCATTGCTGAATTAATCAGCTGTTGGAACAAATCAGTTGAATGAATGATTCAATGACTCACTCATGCAGAATTTTTAGGTTTATCTTTAAAGTATTTTTGCCCTTTTTTTCTAAATCATTTCAAATATCAGTACTTAACATTTTTTTTATTAAACATTATTTATACATTTGTTAACTGTGTGTCTGTGTAAATGCATCTAAAGCCACTTCAGAAGCAGATTCTGTGCCACCTCTGCATTGCAAACATTAATTTTGTTGATACTGATTTAATTTGATTAATAACAGCCCTATAGTCTCTGACTACTAGGATTGATTGATTAAATGTAAGAATTTGACACAAAAGATTATGCATATATTTAATTAGGTTAGGAAAAAATAGCTTTACAAAAAGGTAAAAATCTATTTGAACTGATTCTTCTGCAAACTAATCACTGCACAGAATATGGAGGATATCAAACGCTTTGGGAGTCAGCTAAAGCCCTAAACCTGTCAAAGTACCAGCACAATAACACACTCAGCAAAAATATTGTCTAATTATCGTTAATGACAAAATTCCAGACAATATCGAGATATCATTTTTTGACGTTATTGCACACCCCTACTTTATACATTACTTTAAAGTTGAATTAATCAACTGCTAGGGCTTCTCTCATATATGGGATCCCACACTAACGAAAAATACAAAACAAAAAAACAATGGTGGTGAAACAATTTTCATTCAGAGTAGTACATTTTGAGGGGGTGCTGAAAACTTTTTAAATTTGAGGATCAGAGTAAATGCAACTTATTTTAAATGTACCTTCTGGGGAACATGTATCTTCTGTAGCTTCTGAAGGGTAGTACTAAATAAAAAAATATGATATTTAGGCAAAATAAGAAAAATGTACACATCTTCATTCCGTTCAAAAGTTTACACCCCTGGCTCTTAATGCATTGTTTTTCCTTATGAAGTATCAGAGAGCGTTTAAACCTTCTGTACTAGTTGCATACGAGTCCCTCAGTTGTCCTCAGTGTGAAAAGATGGATCTCAAAATCATACAGTCATTGTTGGAAAGGGTTCAAATACACAAAAATGCTGAAAAACCAAAGAATCTGTGGGACCTGAAGGATTTTTCTGAAGAACAGCGGGCAGTTTATCTGTTTAGGAGAGCTGTGGATCATTCAGGTAACAACACAGTATTAAGAATCAAGTGTATGTAAACTTTTGAACAGGGTTATTTTTATAAATTCGACTATCATTTTCTCTTGTGGTCTTTATATAAATGTCTTGTATGTAAAATATCTTATTAAGGTCAGTACTAAATAAAAAATAACATGCCTTTTGTATGATAAGTAATATTTTGCAGATTCTACAGTATGATAAGTAGTAGCCAGTAATATGTTGTCACATTCACAGTCAGATGTTTTACAGTATGCATTAAACTGACGAGTAATTTCATTATATGAATTTGATGTAACAATTAAAGCCTATGAAGACGTTCTAATTATAGGTTGTCACAGTCATGGCCTCAGCAATAGTCCTGACACCAGCCAGCCTTGTGCTTTTATTATACACTAAACTCATGTTAGTTCCTAGCAACTTAGTCCAGAGGACATGTTCACAAATTACCAGCGGAAAAAGGAAGCATGTTGGCTGGTAATCACAGACAGTTGTAAACTGATACACTCTGCAGACCTTGAGGTTGTCAGGATGTTATTCACAGAATGATATTAGTCTGTAATCTGCTCTCGTGGCATTAGTCACCAGCCATGGCAGCCATGACTATTCCTGACCTGTCTCTTTCACAATCATGATGCCTAATGTGTCTTCTGTCCTTTACAATAGAGCACCATTGTCACAGGTCATGAGATGAACAACTTTTGCAGAGCTGTTGACAGATTAACATTAAAATGTTAATATTTCCACTAAATTGGAGTGCATTTTTGTGTAAAATGACTAGCTTCCAAGACAAACACATTTAGCTGCTTACATTTCCTGCAGGTATCAGGCAAAAAATGCTGATATGATTAACTCACAGGTGGAAGTACCGAGGGAAGCCAAGCTTGGAGCAGGTGGGTGGATGTTTCTGGAGCCAAATGTAATGGAAAACCTCAAACACTGGAGTGCTGCGTAGTAGATGTTTAGCTTATTAAAATGTAATACACAAAATATATATACAGTTGAAGTCAAAAGTTTACACACACACCTTACAAAATCTGCTAAATGTTAATTATTTACCAAAACAAGAGGGATTATACAAAATGCATGTTAATTTTTATATAGTACTGACCTGAATAAGATATTTCACATAAAAGACCATATAGTCCAAAAGAAAAAATAATAGTTGAATTTATAAAAATGACCCCCGAATTAATTAAAGGTCCCACAGATTCTCTGTTTTTTCAGCATTTTTGTGTATTTGAACCCTTTCCAACAATGACTGTATGATTTTGAGATCCATCTTTTCACACTGAGGACAACTGAGGGACTCATATCCAACTATTAAAGAAGGTTCAAATGCTTGCTGATGCTTTAGAAGGAAACACACTGCATTAAGAGCCGGGGGTGAAAACTTTTGAACACAATGGAAATGTGTACATTTTTTCTTATTTTGCCTAAATATATAAAAAAAATTGTACCCTGAACTTTAAATTCCAAAAGTTTTCACCCCTGGGCTTGTACTGCATCATTTTTCCTTCTGGAGCATCAGCGAATGTTTGAACCTTCTGTAACAGTTGCATAAACAGTCTCTCAGTTGTTCTCAGTGTGAAAAGATGGATCTCAAAATCATACAGTCATTGTTGGAAAGGGTTCAATTACACAAAAATGCTAATAACATTAATAAATGTTAATTTCCAACTTATTTTAGGTTAATTTTAAGCAAAACATAAAGTGATTCTTAAGCAATGGTTGAGCTAAATAAAACTACCCTGAAGGCTGAAGAAACATTTTTGGGTGAACTATTCCTTTAATAGGAATACAGAAAAGGAGGAAGAGGATGTGATGCAAGCCGGACTCAATTTCTCAAAGTCTCAATTTCTTCAACACACCTCCGACTTTAAATAGTTTTACTTTGTAATGTCCCCGGGGACCTCACAGCATTTACATAAGAATATCTCTTCCATTTCTAAATGCGAGTCTATGTATCGGCGTATTTATTTTCACGTCAGATTCAAGCGCAAGTCTGAAATGTGAGTTTGGAGAGTCCATATGTGTCTTAGTGTCAGAATAACTCACTGGAGGTTGAAGGAGATACATGGCCTGTATTTATATTCACATAGCTTCATCACACACTCATCGTTCTGCTAACTTCAGAGTCAGACAGTGGCCTCTGGCACTTTAACAGGCGATTCTCTCTGATCATGTGACCTCCAACTTGTCTCTTCAGGTTGATTAATGTTGCTTAAGACACATATACCTGCTCAAGATGTAATTTTTTCTTCTATTTTCGATCTTAGGAAATGGAGAGCACAGGCTGTGTTCAGACAGAGAGAAATTAATCAATACTCAGTGTGGCAGGAAATATTCTTGACCCCAGCGCTTCGTGACCTGGTTACGGTTTGTAAATGATTTATTTTCGTCACAGGTTACTGTACTGGAACGGGTGGCCTGGGCAGCCTGCTATATGGCAGCTAGCTACTTTTCGTAAATTTCAATCATATTTATGTGTCCTCGGGGGCACTCCATGTGACACAGTTCAAGGAGATTTTAAACACACTTTGAGATTTATATATTGTGTTGACGGAGGACAAAAACCAGGCAAAAGCCTGTCCTGAAGATCCTGTGTAAATTTTTCAATGTTTGTTTTCCGAATACAAAGTTAAATTTCAAGTTTATTTAAAGGAACTGCTCTACTAAGGATGTGCTGATTGATACTGAGGTGTCAGTATGTTCCCCTACCATAAAAAAGTAAGCTGAAAAGTGGAGCAGCTAATATTATTCACAGCTCTTAAAGGGGAGTGTTTGAATTTTATAACATTTAAAGGGGAAGAATGAGTCAGAGCATTTTAAAGGCAAAGCGTTTGCAGTGAGAAATACAACATGCTGGTTTATACAGGTTTATATGTTTTATAATAACAGTACTTTATTACATCTTTGGTAAATTGCAAAATGTTTAATATACTTTTCTTAAAATAAATGTCTGCTTAGCTTGTTGACTGTCACAAACCTGGCAAAAATGTGCATTGAAAAAGTTTTAGCTTTAATGTTATTAAAAGAGATTATGTTTACCAAGTCTGCATTTATTTGATTGAAAATACAGAAAAAGTGTCACATGATTTTAATCTGCTGATTTGCTGCTCAAGAAACATTTATCATTATCAATATTGAAAAGAATATTTTTGTGGAAACCATGATTTCATTACATTTTTGTAACATTATAAATGTCTTTTATGGAAACCCATTTCAGCCACTGAATAAAAAAAAAAAAAAGGTAATTGCGACTTTTAATCTTACAATTCTGACTTTTCTTTTCGCAATTATGAGTTTACATCTCACAATTCTGACTTTCTTTGCAGAATTGTGAGATATAAACTCACAATTGTGTGTTTTAAAGTCAGAACTGCATGATATAAACTTGCAATTCTGAGAAATAAACAATTGTGAGTTTCCTCAAAATGGGACTTTTGGGAAAAAATTGGCTCTTGCAAATGCGAGTTTATTTCTCACAATTCTGATTATATATCATGCAATTCTGAAAAAAGGTGTAACTTTATATCTCGGAATTCTGACTTTATAATTTGCAACTGCGAGTTTATATCACACAATTCTGAGGAAAAAAGTCAGAACTGTGACTATATCTTGTGATTCTGATTTTATAACTTGCAACTGTGAGTTTACATC
The DNA here is from genome assembly GCF_049309525.1 of Garra rufa. NCBI lineage: Eukaryota > Metazoa > Chordata > Actinopteri > Cypriniformes > Cyprinidae > Garra > Garra rufa. The sequence goes on from NC_133380.1 coordinate 14,712,494, forward strand.
ACATTTCGGAGAAAAAAGTCAGAATTGCAAGTTTATATCACGCAATGCTGAGGAAAATTGTGACTTCAGAATTGTGACTTCATATCTTGCAATTCTTACTTTATGAGTCACAACTGTGAGTTTATATCACACAATTCTGTCTTTGTAACTCGCAATTGCGAGTTTATATTACATTTCTGAGAAAAAAGTCAGAATTACGAGTTTATATCACACAATTTTGACTTTAAAACTCACAATTGCAAATTTATATCTTATTTATATTTTATTCTGAGAAAAGTCAGAATTGCGAGTTAAAAAGTCGCAATAACATTTTTACAGTTAGTTACTGTCACTTTTGATTAATTTAATGCATGAATGAAATCACACACACACACACACACACACACACACACACACACACACACACAGACAAATATATATATAAAAATAAATAAATACGATGGAGGGTAAATGTTTAATATTTTTAAATATTTAAAAAATATTGAGAATACTATTCAAATAAATGTGTTTCATAAAATCACAAAAAAATTGTAATAATATTATGAAACTTGCAAAATGGAATGTTTCTTTGTTCATCCTGCCACAGATCAGTGGCTTGTTAGAGGAACTATAAACCATGCAAATTTATATACATATTGTATATTTAGGCTGAAGGACATTTGTTTCAAAATTCTGCATCTCACATTTTATTTGAGGTACACGTTAACACTGCAAACCGTGGAATAAAATAGACTAGGTCTTTTCACACGCTGGGCTGTGAAAGCAGAGCTGTGAACACTCAAACCGGTCAGATTCCCGAATAGCGCTAAGAGGCCCAGAGGAAAACGATCACACTCGCTCGCTTTTAATGAGAAGATCTGAGACAAGCTGTGCCTAGACGGTGTCAGGCTCTCTCTCTCTTGTGAGTGTCAAAAGATAGTCTTCTGTCTAACATGCGTTTGGAATAGCTGAGATTAATCACACAGATTTTCTCTGACCTTTCAACCTAAATAAGTTTTTGCTACAGGGAGTAAGCCTGATTCTGTCAGTTTTAACATTTAATATGACCCTGTTATACACCTGTGCGGTGTTGCTTCAAATTTGATAATGCACCACTTTCAATTGTCAGTACAGAAGGCCTTTATGAGCCACAGAGAAGATCACACTGTAATAATTTACTAGTTGCTTATGGTATGTATATCCATACTGGAATTTACTAATTCATTGTCATTGTCACTTTTTCCCTATCTAGTGAACTACGCAGCTTTCTGTGTATTAGGAATAGTGATGAGTTCACGATCTGAAGCGGCTCAGGTGTTGTCGGCACTTGATGGATTACATTCAAAATTAGCGTCTGGTAAGAGGAATGAATGCTCCTGTGTAACACACTCTCTTGCCAGTGATTGATTTACCTGGTCGACGTGAGCCTGATATTGGAGTCTGGCATCGTCCCCATCTCTAACTCCATTCAGGCCATTGACTGCAGACGCATGAATACCCGGTGTGCATTTCAGCGTATTGACAACCTTGCCTGACCTCAGCTTAACTCTAGCTTTGCTCTCTACCTTGTAATACATCACACAGGTACTCAAGGGCTCTCTTTGAGGTTATGAGTATGAGCCGTTTGATTGAGCTCTGAAAATGCTGCTGTTTTGCATGCATTTGCATTTAAACACAAAATCAGTATAAAAGATGGAGCTCACAGGAAGGTCAAGGGGAGGTAGCAAATTAGCAAGCCAGAGAGACTCATATTATAGTAAAGAAGCTTTCGGTCCTGTGTCAGCAAGAGCTGGGTGTGACTCATTCTAATCAGGAGGGGTTTCCCTCATACGGGGGATTTGATGACGCCACAGACACACGGGATTGCTCTCAGCGGTGTGCTTAGACATACTGTGGATGCCATTTGCAGACCATACGGTGGATTATTTTAAGCATGCAAAAAATACAAGCCAGCAGCCACACAGCAGACTACAGTTTATTACAACCATAGTGGGGGAAGAACATACCACATACATCTGAAAACACACTATGCGCTGAGGATTTATTTGATCTCTATTACATAATGAGGACATATGCAGTTTAGTCAGGACATATAGACAGATAGCATAGTATAGTATATTACGGAAGCCTGTTTGATGCGACATATCACATCAGAATTCTGGCTTTTTTTTCTTGCAACTGCTAGTTTACTTCTTGCAATTCTGAGAAATAAAGTCACAATTGTGTGATATAAACTCACTATTCTGAGAAAGTCAGAATTGTGACAAATAAACTCGCAATTCTGAGAAATAAACTCAGAACAGCTTATACAGAACAGTTTATAACTCGCAATTGCGAGTTATAGTCAGAATTGCGAGACTCCAATTGTGAGAAAAAAATTGTGAGAAGTCACAATTCTAAGAAATGGTCTCAATTTTGAGAAGTGAAGTCAGAACTGTGAGATAAACTCACAATTCAGATTGCAAGTTTGTATCTCAAAATTGTGATTTTCTTTCGGAATTTTGTGATATAAACATTTTTTCTTGCGTTTCTCGTTTTTATATCTCACAAAAAAAAGTTAGAAGTGCGAGAAAAAGTCAGAATTGTAAGTTACAAACTCGCATTTGCGAGAAAAAAATCTGAATTGTTTTTATCTCATAATTTTAACTTTATTTCTCACAATTTTGAGTTTATTTTATACAATTCTGAGAAAAAAAGTCATGAGTCACTTCTGAGAAAGTCAAACTAAACTCACAATTCTTTTTTTTTCAGAATTGCGAGTTTATATGTAACTTTTTTTTCTAGGAATTGCATGAAACTTAACATTTTTTCTCGCAAAAAAGTCAAACAATTTATAGTCTCGAACTTGTGACTCTTTTCTCAGAATTTGGTGATATGAACTTGCAACTGTGAATTATGGTCAGAATTGTGAGACTCGCAATTGTGAGAAAAAAATTGTGAATCGCAATTCTGAGAAAGTCACAATTTTGAGAGGTGAAGTCAGAACTGTGAGATAAACTCACAATTAAATTTTTTCTCAGAACTGCTAGTTTATATCTAAAATTGTGATTTTTTTCTGAATTTCGAGATATAAACTGACTTCATTTTTCAGATTTGCTAGTTTATATCTTGCAATTCCGACTTCATAACTCACAATGACTGTTTTTCAGAATTGTGAGTTTGTCTTACATTTCTTACTTCATAACACAATTGCAAGTTTATATCTCACAATTCTGAAAAAAGGTTAGAAATTCAAGAAAGTCTTTTATCTCGTTATTTTAACTTTAATTCCCACAATTGTCAGTTTATTTCATGCAATTCTGAGAAAAAAAATCAGAATTGTGATAAGTCACTATTCTGAGAAAAAGTCAAACTGAGATATAAACTCACAATTCTTTTTTATTTCAGAATTGTGAGTTTATCATGAAATTAACTTTTTTTCTAATAATTGCGTGAAACAACATTTTTCTCGCAATTCTAACTTTATAACATGCAATTGCAGGTTTATATCTCACAATTCTGTGAGATATAAATGAGATATAAATGTTTGTCTCACAATTCTGACTTCATAACGCAATTCTGAGTTTATATCTCACAATTCCAGGAAAAACGAAGAATTGAAAGATATAAACTTGCAATTGTGAGAAAAAAGTCAGAATTGCAAGATACAAAAACTTGCAATTGTGAGAAGTCGCAATTCTGAGAAATAAAGTCTCAAATAAAACTCACAATTCAGAATTTTTCTCAGAATTGTGAGTTTATGTCACAATAAAATAAAGTCATTTCTGAGTTTATATCTCAAAATTGTGACTTTGTGAAAAAGTGATATTATATCTCGCAATTCAAATTTTTATTTATTTTTTTTTTTTTTTTATTCAGTGGTGGAAACAGGTTTCCGTAGTATATAGACTAGACCTGATAGAAAGCTGATGAAAATTGAAGTCATATAAGTCTTTTATGCAAAAGGTTTTTAATACAACATTAGGTGTGAACCAATAAGCCTTGGGTCATGGGTTCAGTTCCCAGGGAACATATTAATAAAATGTTTACATTGACTAAACTGTACATTGCTTTTTTCAAAGCGGCCAAAAAATATTTAGGTTTATTGGCATGTTCGTCTCAAACGGAGGTCAGTTTATAAGGTTTCGGTTAACACGTTTTGGGTGGAAAGAGCTGGTTGTAAATCAGTTAAAACAAGTCCCTTTAGGCTTCTGTTACGCTGGTCAGGGCAGTCTGAGGTCACAAGTGATTTTAATTATAGATGTGCTTTGTTCTGTCTTAACCATGAGCAGTGATGACAGCGGTGGATCATGTTTACACTTGTTTCCCTCGTAAAAGATTCATGGCAGAGGCTGCTGGTAGACTGAGAAAGTCCACTGTGCACATCCTCCCCTGAGGACACTTAGTGAGCAAAGAGTCAAGTTATTTTCTTAAAATCATTCTAATGTTTAACAATATTTTCACAGGGAATTTGCAGGGCGAAACTAAACAGGGAATTCAAGTTCTCACAACCAATAAAAGCAAACACAGATTCCTGAGATGGTGGAAATCGTGACAAAAAAAAAAAAAAAAAACTCAGAATTGCGAGTTTAGAAAAAGTTGCAATTCTGAAAAAATAAAGGTAGAAGTGCAGAATATAAACTTGAAATTCTATTTTTTTTTGTTTCTCAGAATTGCTTAATACTAACTTGAAATTGTGAAACTTTCAATTAAGAAAGAATTGCATTTCTAAAAAGTCAGAAGTGCGATACAAACTCCTACATTCCTGACTTTTCTCAGAATTGAGATATAAACTCAAAATTACGCGTTACAGTCAGAATGAAATGCAAAAATATTTTTTTTTTAAATTCTCAGAATTGCTTGATATAAACTTGAAATTGTACAAAGAAAAACTCTCAGAATTGTAAAAGATAGTCGCAATTCTAACATGATATAAACTCAAAATTGCAAATTACAGTACAAAGAATTGTGACTCACAATTCTGAGAAAAAAGTTGCAATTGTAAAAAATAAAGTCTGAAGTTCGAGTTCAAAAGTCAGAAATAAATGATATAAACTTAAAATTGCAAGTTACAGTATAAAGTCAGAATTGTACGATATAAACTTAAAAATTCAGGATTGCTTAAAATAAACTTGAATTTGCGAGAAAAAACTCAGAATTGCAAGACTGAAACAATTCTGAGAAATAAGGTGCAATTGTGAAAAATAAAGTCAGAATTGCAAGTTTATTTTCTAACTTTTTACCCCACAATTTCACTTCACTGATCATTAGAGGTATTGCTTGATTATTCAAATTGATTTTTATTAAAAAGCCACTTTATTCTGATACGTAAAGAAAAAGAGAAAAATCAAAGAGAGTGGATAACATCTGCTCGCTTTTGATCGGATTCACAGAATATTTAATTTCACCATATATTTTTTTATCCATCTGATAAAAGACACCCTTTTACTATCTCTTTGCCTTCATCCACCAGACATAGTTCAAAGGTCACACAGTAAAGAGCCCATCCATCCATTATATCATTACATCGGCCATTATCCAGTGCAACCCACTCTGCCAGGCTGCCTAGTCTGTGCTCAGGGCGTATGATCACATGGGCACATGGGAAATCAAAATGTGTGAAAGAGAGCACCAGCACAAACAAGCACAGAGCAAGTCTGCACTGGCTACGCACCAGCCACGATAAGCGTAAAATAAACGACTTCAATAGCAGAGCCACCCATCCATCAATCTATAAATCTATCCATCTATCATCTAGTATATGATACTTACATATTTTTAATATATAACATACAGATATTTGAAAAATATGTAATTTTGGTGATGTAACAAATGTTACAACTGCTATAGTGATGAATACAACCATTAGCTCAAGCGATTTGGTCTTTGGTGATATAAACCAGGCTTGGCAGATGATTGACTGTAATGGGCTCTCATTTATTCTGATTGTTGATGCTCACAGAGGATTATCTAGACACCGCCATTCTCCAAAATGAGTCTCCATCTGTCAAACATAGTGAACTCACGTACTTATAAATCGAACACGCATACAAATCACACATGCTATTGAACCTAAGTGTGTACTTAACACTTCATCGGAACGTATTGGTTTGCATGCGGTAGATAACTGAATCTGAAACATGAATGTGCGATAGCAGAGAGGCTGAGAATAAAACGGCAATTCTTCACAGATTCAGCAATGTTTTAATGTATACGTTTATTGGGGTAAGACAAAGTCCAAAGCCCATTACCAAAAGCATTTTGGACCTTTGAAGCATTATAATGTCTATATTCAGCAGCTCTAGGAGATTTGATTGGCCAGCATTAGTCTTATGTTGATGCGGAAGTATTTGTTAAATAGAGTCTTTGTTTTTGTTTTCTTTGTGCACAAAACGTATTCTTGTAGCCTCATAAAATTAGGGTTGAACCGCAGATGTTACATGGATTATTTTAATGATGTCCTTACCAGTGCATTACGTTTTCAGTACTGTTTCCCCCGTTACAACGCCGTTACAGTTACTGACAATAAAAATGCTAAGTTACTTTAATTTTTGCGTTGAGCTTTTCAGAGGTACATTCTGACTTTTTCCTCTCAGCGCGTTTTCTTCCTGAAACGGAAAGTAGCCGAGATGAACTTGATGAATATTCACATTTGTTTACAAATGTCGTTACAAATGGCATTCAACTACGTGTTTGCGCGTCTCACTTGGATGTTTAAAATTTGAAAAGGGGAGCCACTTGTGTGTGCGATCAGAGATGAGTTTAGACGGGAAAAACTGGAACTTGTGTTGGTATCATACGGATTACTTTTTAGAGAATATTTGTTTTCGACACACCTTACTTCCTTTAAAAAGAAGACATTTCAAGCTTTCTATGCATATATTTCTCATGTCTGTGATGCACATATTCACTGAGATTCAGGTTGTTTTATTCATGTGTCTGTAAAGAGAGGTGACAGTGACCAAGATGGCAGAGAGCGCATCCTGTTAAAGGAACACTCCACTTTTTTAGCATAGCTTAGCATAGATCATTGAATCCTATTAGACCAATAGCATCGAGATTCAATATTTGTTGTATAACTTGACTCTTCTGCAGTTATATCGTGTACTAAGGCCGGCAGACAATATAAAGCTGCGATTTTCTAGGACGATAAGATTAGGAACTACACTCTCATTCCGGCGTAATAGTCAAGGAAGTTTGTTGCTGTAACATGGCCGAAGCAGGCGCAGTAATATCACACAGCACATGTGGAAATGCTAACCTAGCTGGGAACTAATTTCAGGCACTGCATGATATTACTGCATCTGCTGCGTCCATATTACGGCAGCAAACTTCCTTGACTATTACGCCGGAATGGGAGTGTAGTAACTAATCTTATCGGCCTAGAAAATTGCAGCTTTACATTTTTCGGTATTAGTACACGATATAACTACAGAAGAGTCAAGTTTTAAATAGGACAAATACCAAAACTCGTTGGTCATTTTTGAATGCGATGCTATTGGTCTAATAGGATTCAATGATCTATGCTAAGCTATGCTAAAAGTGATATCGCCAGAACAGGAGAACAGCTGAATGGATTTCAAAACGGTAAAACTCAACTTATTAACTCGGGGGGAGTTGGAGAATGAGCCTATTTCCAAAAAAAGTGGAGTGTTCCTTTAACAGGATGCGCTCTCTGCCATCTTGGTCACTGTCACCTCTCTTTACAGACACATGAATAAAACAACCTGAATGTGAATGAGATCGAAGACTGAAAATGTGCAGTCTTCGATCTCAGAGGGTTTAACAGTGTTGCCGTGGGATGTTTTTCATGTCCACGGGTTGAAGTGACCCCAATAACGTAATATTTAGCCCCTGGAAACTGTCTCTCACATTGTCCCACAGCAACATTAAAATAGTGTAGATTCGTGTACAATGTTTTATTCAATTAATATATTTAATATCGGGGATATCAAAGTTATCTGACATGTTTAAACATAAAAAACCCCCACAAAAGTTACTTTCCCTGGTAATTAGTTACTTTTATAATTATGTAACTCAGTTACTATTTGTAAGAAGTAACTAATAACTATAACTAATTATGCTTTTTTAAAGTAACATGCCCAACACTGGTCCTTACTACAGTACCTTTCTGGGCCTTGAATATGTTAGTTTTTGTTGCTGTCTACGCAGGGTCAGAAAGCTCTCGGATTTCATCAAACATATCTTAATTTGTGTTCCAATGATGAACCAAGGTCTTACAGGTTTGAAACGAATTTGGTAACTAATAGTGATTAATTCATATAATGACCTAGAAATGACCGTAATCCAAACCAGATGACTTAAGAAAAATGCAAGAGAATAACTTAACTTTGAGTTATTTTAGTGAGATCAGATCGAACGTAAATTGCAGGATGTAACATAGCCTAGAGGAACGGTGTGAGGATAATCTACAGTAATATTTTCTGCTTCTAATCCAACAGTTTCTTTCCCTTATCATTTTTCTCATGCAGCTACAAATAGAAGAACTGATAGTTCCCGCTGCTGGGAAATCCATCTTCTCATTAAGGGGATAATCCACAGTGAGCTCTGATGCTGCAGATGTGCATTCACAAACTGCGTCTCTGACCAACACAAAGCATCTCGGGTGAGATGAGCAGTTCAACTTTAGAGTTCAAGAGGGTAATAAACCATTCCTCTGATATGAGGAGAGCAGCTAATGTCTATGTGATTTAAAACTCTATTTTCCTGAACCTTGAGGCAGAATATACAGTTTCTCTGGAAGCTCCTCTCTCTCTCTCTGGAGAATTGCTATCACATATCTTCGACTGGTAGAAACTGCTGTATTCAAATCAATAATTGCAGCAGTAGTTGATTAGATCAAAACACATCAGTCACTCAATCTGATTAAATTAGTCTGATACTCTCATTCATCATATCAACGTAAGTAAAGTCTATCTCTAGATAGATAAATAGCCTGTTAGGACTTGCTGTCCATGCACAGCCCAGTCATCTGTTTATGTCCGCTCCAAAGGTCATTCTAGGCTGTTTGTAGTTATAACCAGCTGCTCTCTGACTTCCTCAAGTCATAAGAGCCCAGTGATGCAGAAACAAGTGGAAAACATGAGGTGAGATATGCGCTCCTAACTCAATTTCAGAGTGCATCTACCACGGGCCTGTTGGCGGGTACGCCGGAGGCTTGGCTCTGCTTTTGGCTTTCCGTCTGCTGCTGACGCTGATGCTGATGTGAGCTTGGCTCCCTACTCTCGTACAATTCATTATGACCCTCTAATGACTACTTTGAAAGCCCATGATAAATTTATTCGTCAGAGCCACTGAGGGATCTCATATTTTACTCAGTGCACAAACTTCTTTTCAATGACCAAATCAAAATGTGCATTAGCATGGCAAATGCGAATGCAATGAAAACGGCCCAGTGATATGGTAATCAAAATGATTTTCTGCTCACTGTGGTTGAATCATCAGAAAGTTTTATTAAAGACTATACTTTTCACGAGACTCATGAGGGCTGTCTTTTACTAGCCGTCGTGTGGTTATTCCCCACAAGCAGCTCTTAACTTCTCCTTGCACTCAAGTAAGGTCATGTTCATATGTAAACAAACAACGCTAGCAGCTCCACTAAATGACACATAATGGAGCTCTGGGGCTGCATGGTGTTTGCCCATTAGATATAATGTTTGTGCAGAGTTATCCTTTTTCCATTTTATCCACAGGGAAATGATGACTAGGATTGTATATACAATTTCAAGTTGTAAATCTCCATGTCCTCTTGCGAAATAATCTAGCATGTTGATAGATGGAGGGAGATAAGATCATTTTATTCACTGTTTGATTTATGAGTTTATGCCGGTACATTATTAAAATATTTGAACAGAATGCAACACAACTTCAGTGGAAAGCTGTTTGTGATCTATTTCTGTATTTTATTTCAGCTACTTCATTTGTAAGAAATACATAGAGTGCCACTAATATTCTTTACTCTTCAACTTTTAAAAATATAAAGTATCCACAGAAAGTAAAAATGCTTTTTTTAAATATTTGCTATGTCGATGAATGCCAAATAAAGAGTCCAGTGGAAATTCCCCAGCTCCCATCTCCATCATCATCTATTTTACAGACTAACGCTGATATTTATTCGCCATACAATGAACTGAATTTCTGTAGAAACTGTTTTTTACTATTGTTACCGTTCCCCTGAGAATGATGCCCTTTCATTTTCTCTCTGTCTCACAAATTATGTTTTTATGACCATGTCTGAGATTTTATGTGAACATCTATCCTAGAACAAGCAGCTTTTTATACTGAACTACCCTTACAAAGAAGTACTGTGACTATACTATGGTACAGTGAGGATATTATTATATTACTATGATATACATTATGTACTGAATATTCATGTATCAAGGTGTTGTTATGGTACAATTATTATGGTGAAAAAGACATGGCATTACCATAGTACTCATCAGTACACAGTACTTAGATCATCAAAGAATTAAATACCAAAAATGAAAATGCTGTCATCATTACTCACATTCATAAAAGAAGATATTTTGAAGAATGTTTAACTGTTCTTGTGAAAGTCAGTGGGCTCTAAAACAAAATTGGACCCCATTAAATGGGTAAAAATTACTGACACATTTTAAAATTCTCATTATTTTACATTCCATAGAGGAAAGAAAGTCATACAGGTTTGGAAAGATGTGAAGATATTCTGAAGAATGTTTAACTGTTCTTGTCCGTTATGTGAAAGTCAGTGGGCTCTAAAACAAGACTGGCAAAAAATACTGAGATGTTCTTTAAAATTCTCATTATTTTATGTTCCATTAAAGAAAGTAAGTCAAACACGTTTGGAAAGATGTAAAGTTGAGTAAATAATGACATAATTTGTATTCTGGAGCACACTATCCCTTTAACCTCTGTGAACTCTACCACAAACTAATCACAGATCAACATGAACAGGTTCTTTCCATCACTGTGACCCCAATGAACAACATCGCAGTAAGAAAGTTCCCATATAAATAGCATGTCCATAACCGGCTGATTTATCACACACAAGTACACTGGCCTGGCGGGAATAAGCAGGTGTTCGGCATGCATAGCATGAATAACAATCATAAACCACATTCCCATACGGAATGCAAAACGTGAGCCCTGTCGAGGATAAGGGCATCACTGCATACTTAGAGGGGTCGCGCAATGTTTCTGCGCTGTCCTCATTTATCTGTCATTACTCTGGAAATCCCTTGTAGTCATTGTGGGGGTGGGAGAGTGAGCTAAATTTAGATCAGAGGAAGAGGTCCCTTGTTTAATCTGGAGTAATATAAATAGCAAAGAATCTCATGTTTATGCAACAGTGAGATGAGCTACAATAGTTAAAGACTTACCATTGGGAAGCTTGTGACTGTTTTCCACCAGCCAGGTGAACAGGTTGGCAAAGTTGCAGTTGCACACCCAAGGGTTGCCCTCTAAACGTAATACCCTGAGGGAGGGCAGCTGGCTCAGGGCGCCCACCTGTAGCCCGGACAGGGCATTGCGTTCTAGTTCTAGTTCACGCAAGGAGGTAAGACCCATGAAAGCATCTTCGTTGACCATGCTCAAATACGGGTTGTTGCCCAAGCGCAACTTAATTAAGCTCCTCGACTCCCCAAAAGTTCCTTTGGGGATCTCAGTCAGGTTGTTGCAGCCGAGGTCCAGGAAAACCAGCCTGGAGGAAGTGCTAAGGGTGCCCGGCTCGATGTGCGAGAGTGAGTTGTTGCGGAGATCCAGGTAGACCAGGTCGCTGTAGAGCACGAGGAAATCCGAAGGAATCCGCGGGATCCAGTTGTCCGCCAAGAGCAGCCTCCGCACGTCCAAGGGGATCTCGTCCGGAAGACGGGTAAGTCCACGCCCGCTACAGTCCACAGTGTGAGGGTCTGGGCAAAGGCAGGTTGCTGGACAGTTTTCCCCTAGATTGAACAAAGTGAAGAAGAGCAAGGCAAGGACAGGCTGGAGCCGGTAGACACATGGCAACATGGTCAAGAAAGAGCGGGAGAAGAGAGGGAATAGGGTCAGGGGTAAAGGGATGAGGGTCAGAGGGCAGGAGATTAGGAAAGGGGAGGGGAAGGGGAGATCGATAAGAGAAATAGAGGAATCAGTGCCAGCGCAGGAGCATCCTGCCGCCCGGGGCAAGAAATCTTAAGGCTTGCACATGGAGTGGCTCGAGCAAGACGTGGACGCTGTTTTCCGAGAGATCATGTAGCAAGCAGTCCTGGAGTGACGAGCAGACTACTGGCTTTGAAGGCACGAGGGGAGGAGATATAGCGAGCTGTGGGAGGGAGTGCGAAAGCATGAGAGACTGAGGGAAAGGGGTGGAGAAATCAGCAGACAGAGGTAAACAGAGACCAGAGAGGCAGAATGAGTGGAAAATCAGAGGCACGGACAGATTGGCAGCGTGGAAGAGGAGGGGGGCTCTTCCAGCCGCTCTCTCGCAATTAACCCGCGCTTGATCGAAGCCTGGCGTTCGGACACAAAAGGATTCAGCATAGAGAGGCTCGGTCATGGTGAGCAAAGAGTGAAATTGTTGCATCCCTCCATTGAGCGCAGGAATGATTGCTCGACCGGCGGCTGTGAACATGACCCTTGGCACTTCGGAGCCGTTGTAACTGAGCTGTCATGGTCCTAATGAGGAGAATTCCCACAGAGAATTAGGTGCGAGGCAGCGGTGTCCTCTTCCCCGCTCTCTTTTTTCCTCTTCTTATCTCCCTTTCGTCTGGCTCCCGCGTGCTGTGCGATGCCTAGGCACGACTGTGTCTGATGAGAGGTTGTACAGCGCGGTTTTGCAGCTCTGTTGCTATGGTGAGGACATCCAAATATCCACAATGAAGTTGTCTGCATGCAGATTAGAGACCGGCGTGGGGAACGGGGGAAGTCTATCAGCATGCTGGCTCATGGACTCCACTGCTTTTGTTCTGTGTTGTCTTTGCCGTTTAATATGGTAGGATGAGGGGACCATGCACTCAATCACGTGATGTCATTTCCTAGAGATAAATGGTCGCACAATTGCAACAGATTTCACATGCATTGATGTTCTTGTGCTTCCACATTATTAAAATCTATTCTCTATGTCAGATTCTAGTATTCTCTCATCTTGACCTTCATAAATCCATTTCAAACCAATCCCAGAGTTTTTCAAAAATGAGACACAAAGAACCAACCCTGTTTTATTACATTTCACTAAGCAGAAGTCAGTGCCACAGTTAATTAGGGAAGTTTCTGGAAGCAAAGGGCACGTCTTCATTCATTTAGCTATTGTCGGGCAGTTCACTCAATCATTGCTGCTCAGTAAAGGACAGCAGGGAGGAGCTAGACAGTGTGAGACTCTCACACGACTCTTTTAGCATCTCCAGACAGGTAAACGGAATTAGGAAAGCAGACTTTGGTCACGACACAAAGAAAACCAGGAAATGACATGAATTGTACAGGTGAAACATGGCATAATGGGGTCACAAAGCTATCAGTCTGCAATCTAATGGTGTATTTGAAAAAGTCTTGACCTAGAGTGAATACTGTAATTTACAGCTCACTGCTTAGTGCACTCGTCCAGAATAAAGGCAGGCTTTAAAACATCTTGGAGAAAGACATTCTCTGTTTGTGCCAGCCTCCCTCTTAAAGACAATGATCTTAGAAACTTCTTAGTGTTGCATAAATTGAATTTGTCTTCTTGAAAAAAAGTCATTCAATTTATGTATACAGTAGTGCCAAAATTAATAGAACACTAGTATTTTCACCATCTAAAAATTATTTTAAGTCAGTTATTTCTATCTTTTGCTGTGGTGTGTCAGTAAAATATTAGTTTACATTTCCAAACATTCATTTTGCCAATAATTGTAAAAATCCAGTGAGATTTTTGTTTGCACAGGGAGTCTGACAACAGCCAGTGCTCCACATATAGATCTGAACTCATCATCATCCAGTCAAGAGCAGAACAAACTGAGACAGACTAAATTCAGAAGAACTGTGGCAACGTCTCCATGATGCTTCAAGAAACCTACCTGAAAAACTATGTGCAAGTGCACCTAGGGCAAAAGCTGCTTTAAACGCAAAGGATGGTCACAGCAAATGTTGATTTAATTTAGTCAACAGAAGATAATTTATAAAGAAAATCTATTTATGACATTATTTTTGGCAGCATCTTCATTTTACAGAATTTTTAGACAAGTGCTTAAAACTTTAAACAGTACTGTAGCTTTGCAGGTAGGTTTCTTAAAGCATCTTGGAGACATTGCCAGTTCTTTTGGATTTAGTCTGTCTCAGTTTGTTCTGTTTCTTCATGTCATTCCAAACAGACTGAATGATGATGAGATCAGGTCTTTGTGTGGAGCACTGACTGTTGTCAGACTTCTTGTGCAAAAAAAAAAATCTCACTGGATTATTACAATTAATGGCAAAATGACATACTGACATACTACAGGAGAGGTAGAAATAACTGACTTAAAACCATTTTGTAGCTGGTGAAAATACTAGTGTTTTAATATTTTTGGCCACCACTGTATATATTTATGTTTTGTTACAAAACATGTGTTGGACTTATGAAATTCCTCCATCTGGTTATTAAATCTGATGTCACTGTTTCTGGGTCCAAACACTCCATCAGATTCCAAAAGCAGTGTTCCAGTACTGTTTAAAAATCATGATCCTGAATTTTATCTCCATATCGAAATCTCAGATGGCCAGACAGTGATTCATTTTTTATGAATCATTCAAATATTGGTGTCTAGGACGGTGTGAGCTAGAGACTGTCGTGGACGCTGTGAGAAAGTTTAGCTTAAGGTGTATTAGCTATAAATATACAGTGCTTATTAATGGTTGCTGAGATAGTATTTAAACTTGAAAAAGAGGAGACACTTGGACCAGGAAACAGTATTTGATACATCACAGAGATAGTTCACCCAAAAATGAAAATTCTGTTGTTAATTACTTACCCTCATGCTGTTCCAAACCCGTAAGACCTTCGTTTAATTAAGATATTAAAATATTTTAGATGAAATCCGAGAGCTCTCTGCATCATGGTACTCTCCAAAATGGCACTAGGGTGACATGGACGAGAAGAATTTTAAATAAAGTTATTTTAGTTTTTTGAGCACAAATAGTATACTCGTAGCTTCATAAAATTAAGGTTGAACCACTGATGTCACATGGACTATTTTGTCGATGTTCTTGGTGCTTTTCTAAACCTTGAACGTGGTACGACGCTTGCGGTCTATGGAGGGTAAGAATGCTCTCAGATTTCATCATAAATAGACAAACAAAGGTCTTACGGGTTTGAAACAAAATGAGGGTGAGTAATTAATGACAGAATTTGCATTGAACTAATCTCATTAACATTGAGATTTGTGGGACATTTACTATTGTACACAATTCCAAATAAATCAATATAAATGTATATACGGAAGCATTCAGAAGCTGTTTTTAGCTATTAAACCCCTCCCATGCCTTGCTGGAAATACAGATCAATAAGAATCAATGAAATGCAAGGAAAGCAAAGAAGTATCTAGAACATCGGTCATGTTTTCATAATGGTGCACACTCCCAATGGTAAAGTTCTCTATTGAAGTTCCATAGTTAACTTTGCATTCGTAAAATTAAGTTTCCTCTCGGTTCATCCCTACAGACCTCAGACCCGGCTCAAGCACGAAAGCCTTTGAAGGATTCCTCAAATTATCTTTGGAATGAGGTCATATTATCATAAAACTGCACAATTAATGAGATGCACATGGAAAATATGTAGGGGGCATGTGTGTCTCTGACAGGGGATTGCAATCATGACTTTCCATTCCCTGGGAATAAATACCATACTTTATATGGGACAAATAAACTCTTATTAAAGACAGGCCATAATAAAAAATTCCTTTAGCTGGAAAGGTTTTTTTTAGGATGATGTCAAAGTAGAAACTAAAGAATTCTGTATCTCATTATTGATTTCTGTTGCAAATGGTATTTTTGCTACATAAGATAAACAAGTCCAGTTTAATTAAGTAAAGTTTTATAGTTATGTAAGTATGCATTGCATAATGACCTACGAGAACAGAGGCTTGCCAAACACAGTAACTCTGTTGCATTATACATTACAGCTCATGCACTGGCAGCATAGTCACTATTAATGGCACTATGTAGATTGTAATAATTTAATTTTCCTCTGTTTCTTCACATACTTCCGGAGCCTAATGCACTAAGCAAACAACTGCTATTGAGAGACATAGAGTTGAAGTCAAAAGTTTACATACACCTTGCAGAATCTGTAAAATGTTAATTATTTTACCAAAATAAGAGGGATTATCCAAAATGCATGGTATTTTTTATTTAGTACTGACCCGAATAAGATATGAGTACGATATTTTACATAAAAGATGTTTACATATAGTCCACAGGAGACAATAATAGCTCAATTTATAAAAAAAAGCCTGTTCAAAAGACATAATTTTCCTTCTAAAGCATCAGCGAGCATTTCAACCTTCTGTAATAGTTGCATATGAGTCCCTCAGTTGTCCTTAGTGTGAAAAGATGCATCTCAAAATCATACAGTCATTGTTGGAAATGATTCAAATACACAAAAATGCTGAAAAACCAAAGAATCTGTGGGACCTGAAGGATTTTTTCTGAAGAACAGCAGGCAGTTTAACTGTTCAGGACAAATCCTATCTATCAAAACCATCACTAAATAAAAAAAAAACAGCTGTGGATCATTCAGGTAACAACACAGTATTAAGTGTATGTAAACTTTAAAACATGGTCATTTTTATAAATTCAACTAAATTATTTTCTCTTGTGGACTATATGTAAACATCTTTTATGTGAAATATCTTATTCAGGTCAGTACCAGTACTAAATAAAAAATAACCTGCATTTTGTATGATCCCTCTTATTGTGGTCAAATAATTAATGTTTTGCAGATTCCGCAAGGTGTATGTCAACTTTTGACCTCAACTGTAGATGACAAAAACAAAAGTGTGGGGTAACATGACAATGAACCTTAAAAGAGCAAACATGGCAAAATTTCTAAATAAATGAATGAAAATTAACCTTATTATTAGCTGCCTGAAAATGAAGTAATAAAATATGGGACATTACAGATGGAGCAATACATTTTATTTACAAAAGAACTGATAAGAAAAGACTATACCAGAAAAACCAATGTATGTTGTTTCTTTCATCTTTTAAGGTCAGTACAGCAAAATAAATATTTCTTTTGGTTGACACTGTTTGCTCCTTATTAAAAAATCTGCTCAGGTGTGCAGACAGCTGTATATGTGGCCTCTGAGATTTATAAAACCAGCTCTGACCTCTTAGATCGATTGAGCTAGATTGTGTGACCATCATACAAATTAGGCATGTTCACACTTTTATATTATTTAGTCTTGTTTTTTTTTTGTAACTGCTAAGAAAAACAAAACTAAAAAAAGGTAATTTCTTGGTTTGCTCTTTGTTCCATGACTTTCTTCTCACAAGGGAATGGCACTACATGAAATATTACCTGCAGCCCACAATGTGCCTACCTCCTTTATGTTTTTGGCTCTGGAACTGAGGTGCTACTCTTTGTGGGTGGATTTAGTGCCAGACGCTGCTAATGCAACTGAATAGCTTGACTAATAAACCTGTGAACTGTTTAAAAAGTTCGTAGGAATGCTAGAATATGTTAGATTAAAGGAGAAGTTCATTTACAGAATAAAAATTTCCTGATGATTTACTCACCCCAATGTCATCCAAGATGTTCATGTCTTTCTGTCTTCAGTCGCAAAGAAATGAAGGTTTTTGAGGAAAACATTCCAGGATTTTTCTCCATATAGTGGACTTCAATGGTGGCCAACGGGTTGAAGGTCCAAATTGCAGTTTCAATGCAGCTTCAAAGTGCTCTACACGATCCCAGCCGAGGAATAAGGGCCTTATCTAGTGAAACGACTGCTAATTTTCTACAAAAAAAAAAAAAAAACAGATAAAAGACAAATTTTAATACTTTTAAACCACAAATGCTCATCCACTTGAAGTCCACTACATGGAGAAAAATCCTGGAATATTTTCCTCAAAAACCTTAATTTCTTTGCGACTCAAGACAGAAAGACATGAACATCTTGGATGACATTGGGGTGAGTAAATCATCAGGAAATTTTTATTCTGTAAGAAAATAAAGCACTAACTCAGCTGACACTTTGTATTGTTTGTGCATTGCTAAAGGGCAAGACAACCAGCACTACCCAGCATGAGACGATGAACGAGCTGGTTTGGGTCGGTATGGGAGAGCCAGCTACTGGGAGGAAACAGGCTGAAAGCTCCCCAGATGCAATTAAAGCCCTGCGCATCAATAAGTAATGAATGTCAAGTGCAGCATGTTGTTTGGCTCGGCAGGGTGCCAGTGGCCCGTGGAGGCAGATGTCCAGTGCAGGATGGGCCGAAGGGTGGGGGTAACATAGAAACAACAGGTGTTGGCGGATGTTGCCCTTTTATTCCCTTGCAAGAGCAGCTTTAAGGGTTATCTCACAATTGTTAACGATAA
The DNA here is from genome assembly GCF_049309525.1 of Garra rufa. Classification (NCBI taxonomy): domain Eukaryota; kingdom Metazoa; phylum Chordata; class Actinopteri; order Cypriniformes; family Cyprinidae; genus Garra; species Garra rufa. Next base: position 14,730,978 of record NC_133380.1, read on the forward strand.
GCATCTGGACAGAGCTAGCTGGTCCTGGAACAGAGCAAAAGGGCAAGGTTTTCCCAGAGGATGGAAAGAGAGGCTTTGGAAATACTTGAAATGTCACCTCCCTTTGAGCTGATTTTGCAATGTGGTGGACATTCAAAACGCTCGGGCAGCTGTCGAGACTAAAGCTGTGGACAGAGTGAATGGATGCCAAGTCGGGATCGCGCTTAGATATCATGGATGAATGTGTTATCACGGAGAAGAGCAGGTGACGGAAGCGGACACATCTGATCCTGAGCATGATAATGTTGATTCACACGTGTGCCTCCTTAATGCGTACGTTACATAACGCTTCAGATACACACTATAAACAAGAGATATATTAGCTTTCACTGCAAAAGCGAGAGCTTCTAAAAATAATTTTGACATTTTTGTATGAAAGCCACACAAGATGCATGTCATGTACTGAGATTAATGCATAAATACAATCTCTTTCAATCTCCCCTAAACCATTAATGTTCTCCTTGTACTCTCTGTGAATACATAACAGCAATAACCTAATGACCTAAAGATGGCATACCAATGTCACATCAAGAGTAATACACTTGGAAGATTAACTGGGGCCTGGTTCTTGAACGCTCTCAGAAGCGCTGTGTCTCAAGGTCAGCTATGCATTGTGCAAATGAACACAGACGCAAGCAGATGCAATGAGAAAACAGAACAATTTCTAATGAAATGCTTCAGAACAGATGTTTTGCAATGAGTTTTAGTAGTATTGTCAGCAAGCCGCCTTCTTAAAGGAATGATGCACACAAAAATGGCTTTATTTATTCAATAGAGTACAAAAGGAAACATGTACTGTTCGTTTGTTTCCATGCAAAAGCAAAGCAAAAAAACCAAAAAAACAAACAAAAACAAAACAACACTAAAAACCAAAAGTGGTATTAGAGATCAACCGATATATCGATTTACCAATATTTTCACGATATTTATGTATTTTACCATAATCGGTTATCGGTTTTGAAAAACAACAACAACAACAACAACAACAACAACAATACTAAAAACCATAAGTGGTATCAGATACCAACCGATATATCGTTTTACCAATATTTTCCCAATATTTAAGCATTTTTACCATAATCGTTTATCGGTTTTGACAAAAAAATAACAACACTACAAACCATAAGTGGTATCAGAGATCGACAAATATATCGATTTATCGGTATTTAAGCATTTTACCATAATCGGTTATCGGTTTTGACAAAAAAACAACAACAACACTACAAACCATAAGTGGTATCAGAGATCGACAAATATATAGATTTATCGGTATTTAAGCATTTTACCATAATCGGTTATCGGTTTTGACCAAAAAAAAAAAACACTAAAAATCATAAGTGGTGTCAGAGATCAGCCGATATATTGATTTACCGATATTTTCCCGATATTTAAGCATTTTACCATAATCGGTTAGCGGTTTTGACAAAAAAAACAACAACAATACAAACCATAAGTGGTATCAGAGATCAACCGATATATCGTTTTCCCAATATTTAAGCATTTTACCATAATCGTTTATCGGTTTTGACAAAAAAACAACAACAACACTACAAACCATAAGTAGTATCAGAGATCAACCGATATATCGTTTTACCGATATTTTCCCAATATTTAAGCATTTTACCATAATCTGTTTATTTTCTCCATTTGAAAACATTAGACATTCTACATTTATTTTGGTTGTTAGTGTTGAAGCTGATGCTTTTTATAAATAACATTTATTGATGTAATATGAAGATTTATTTAGAAAAATTTAACATGAAAGACTGCTAATTTTCAACACTTTTTTAAGATGACTTAAAGGAGGAAAAATCATGGACTATATATATTAAAATAATTAATAATTCATTTATTAATTAATTAAACACTTTTAAATAGACTGCAGCAATTAATATTTTGTCACATTATTTTGTTTCAATCAGAATCATGGGAGAATCAAGATCTCTATTTGAGACAAAAAAAAAGTGATTCTCAATTTATCCAGAATCGCGCAGCTCTACCTGAGATTATTACCATAGTTAGTATGTTGTTGTTTCAGTGCAGACGTCAAAGAAATAGAAACCTTTTTTAAAATAGAATCTGTTTTTACTCATCGTGTATCGCTGCTGTAGCTGGTTAGGACAAAAACTTAAAAAGTTCCTTTTATCAAGTGTGGTGGCGTTGCATTGCATCTAGTTAGAACACAGTAGAGATTTACTACTAATCAAAGTACCGGCTTCATTGACTAAACGCGCCTCACAATCGTGCAGCCCTAGAACACAGCTTAAAGGGATAATTCACCCAAAAATGAAAATTTGATGTGTATTAGCTTACCCCCAGGGCATCCAAGATGTAGGTGACTTTGTTTCCTCAGGAGAACACAAACGAAGATTTTTAACGAAAACCGGTGCAGTCTGTCAGCCAAATAATACATTACACCCTGCGGCTCGTGACGATACATTAATGTCCTAAGACACAAAACGATCGGTTTTTGTGAGAAACTGAACAGTATTTATATAATTTTTTACCTTTGATACACAGCCACGTCCATCTGTCCTGAGCACGAGTTCAGCATCCGGCTCGTGACATGTGAACGTAGTATACGCCAATTCCGGAAGCGATCTGTCGCGTGTATACGACACTCATTGTTTACACAGAGCACAGAGATTGTTGGTATAGCGGCTATTCAAAATGGTAATTACTTGTGCTTATCCTGATCATTCAAACCGATTTAAAGCTAAAAGATTAGGTTTGCTTGTGCAAACTCATCCGGGACTTTTCATTTCCCCTCATGGCGTTTGCGTATACTACGCCAGAGTGCGTTCACATGTAACGAGCCGGATACTGAGCTCGTGCTCAGGACAGATGAACTTGGCTGTGTATCAAAGGTAAAAAATGATATAAATACTGTTCAGTTTCTCGCAAAAACCGATCATTCGTGTCTTAGGACATCAATGTATCGTCACGAGCCGCAGGGTGTAATTTGGATTTGTCTGTGCATGTTTTTGTTTACTTTTAAAGGTTTGGTGCCCATCAACGTCCATTACATGACTGGCAGCCATGTAACCGGCAACATGCACTGGCTTTCGTTAAAAATCTTCGTTTGTGTTTTCTGAGGAAACAAAGTTACCTACATCTTGAATGCCCTGGGGGTAAGCAGATAAACATCAAATTTTCATTTTTGGGTGAACTATCCCTTTAAGTGGAAGAGAAATTAACTTGAAAACCAAATCAATCTGATTTGTGACCAATTTTGTGAACAGGATCAACTGACTAAAAACATTAACATATATAGAGCTTTAATATTTTAAGCTTCAGAATAGTCGTTAAGATTAGTTGTTAAGTCGTTCTGTCATTAATTACTCACCATCATGTCGCTCCAAACCCGTAAGACCTTCGTTCATCTTTAGAACACGAATTACGATATTTTTGATGAAATCGGAGAGCTTTCTGACTGTGCATAGACAACAACACAAATTACAAATTAAGGGCATCGTTAAAGTAGTCCATGTCACATCAGTGGTTCAACCTGTCTATGGAGGGTCAGAAAGCTCTAGAATTTCATCAAAAATCTCTTTTTTTGTTTTCCGAAGATGATTAAAGGTCTTACGGGTTTGGAACAACATGAGAGTGAGCAATTAATGACAGAATTTCATTTTTTAGATGAACTATCCCTTTGAAGCTGGGAAGTTTCAGTCCCCATTAACGACAACCAGCTGAATTCCTAATTTCTTAATTTGCATTCCATAAAAAAAGAAAGTCATACAGGATGGGAACGACATGAGGGCGAGTAAATGCTGACAGAATTTTCATTTTTGGGTGAACTATCCTTTTAAGATTAACTTCCTAATTGGTTATGGCTGAAGCCAATGCATGCATTTGTTGATTGTTCACCACTGCTTCATCAGCAGCATCAGGCAGACAGTCTGTGCAATGCAAAGTTAAGTCTTGTTCTGGTGTCGTATAGTGAGAGGAAATTAAAAGTATAGATTGTTAGGGTACCACATCGATCCCCTCGCAGTGGGCACACACTCTCTCACTCTCTTTAACTGTGCCACGTCTCAGCAGGGGGAATGGGTGCGAATCACTCGCCTCCCTCCACCACAAGAACACCGTGAGGCGAGAATGACACAATCCGCCTTGAGAGAAAAAGTAAAAAAAGATAAAACAAACAGGGCAAGCTAGAGGTGACATCCATTTAGTTTCTCATTCTCTCATCACGTTGTTTGCCACCTGCCCCGTCGCCCGTCCCCTGAGCGTCCTCATCTCTCTGTCTGGCTTTGGTTTGCTAGTCGACAGCATTAGCGTCGTATTGCTCGAGCCGCATCTCAGCATCCTTCACACCCGCGCTATTACAGGAGGCGTTTATGTGAGCGTGACAGCCAAATGATGACGGGGCTATCAAAGTGAGCTCTATGTTTTTCTCGGCTTCAGCAGATGTCAAGTTCTTTGGTGCCACTGTATTTTGCTTCGTAAAGAGAAATCTTAAGGCCACGGTTATTTTGCGCCAGTGTCAGTATTTTAAGATGACAGCATTGTGTGAAAACACGCATCTTTGATTGTTTAAACCCCAACCTGTTTGACAATGTTAACAGGCATTAGTGTAATTTGGAAGGTGTTATGAATGACTCCGG